>NC_142774.1:41387500-41397500 GCF_988280905.1 Pimephales promelas | reverse complement strand
TTTCAAATTTTAACCCAACTTCATCTGTACATTTTTTAATGCATTTTTAACCCAACATTTGGGTTTGTCCATATTTGACCCAAATATGCGTTAAAACGACCCAGCATCGTTTAGAGTGATGGACTCTTGATCTGTTTAAGAGAATGTATCGATAGTAAAGACATAATAACCAAGAACACTTTCATTCTTCACCAACGCAGCCATTTGACAGTTAACAGGCTGTTAGTAAAGATCCTAACGGTGTGTGACGCTCTCTCACACACACCGGACGCCCGCAGCGAAGACTGCTCACACACCAGAACCGGCTCTCTCAGCCCGAACACCAGCGTGTGTGTGTGTCACCCGAGGGTCCGGCCCGCTGTGAGGATGGCAGATAACACACACACGGCTCGACGGACTCCCGCTGACACACACACTTGCGCTGTCGACACTGAATATTCAACTACAACAACACGAGAAATATCGAGAAATAACCAGTGAAATAAAGCGATGCTTTTGTGCTTTTATCATCTGTGTTTAGTGTTGTTTTTCTCTATATGAGTGTTTCTGAACTCCTGAAACGCCTCCATTGTAGTCTTGAGTTTAACACGTCTCAATATTCCTCATTATAATAATTAATGCGCAGAATAAAGGGGCGGGGCCTGGGTGATTTATTCAGTAGTGTGTTAAAGTGGCGGTTATGGAAAGGGGCGGGGCATTTCCCAAACACACTCAAAGCGCTCGACCAATCACAACACACTGATCCAGCTGACCAATCAGAGCACAGTGTGCTTTTCAGGAGGCGGGGCTTCATAGAAACAGGAAGTAAACAGAGCGTTACTGACAGACTGGGAAGAGAGGAGCCGCAACAATGAGGAGAAACCTCTTTAAAGAAGGGATTTAAGAATCGATATCGGTTCGTAAAAATGAGAATCGATTAATATCGAGAAATATTACCCAGCCATAATAAATACTAACAAAAAACCAACAAAATGTACCACAGTGTCAGTTCAGTATATGTTGAAGTGTGTTGTCTCACTATATTAATAGCGTAGACACTGAAGGCTCGTGTGGCGCTAGTCAAGGCTGCTTGTCTTTCCGTCTGATTGATTCCTCAGGTCATTTCCAATCTCGTATTGATGCGGCGCAGCATCTGGACGGGTGAGATCGTGCATCTATTTTTCAATTATTCATCCGAGCGCTGTTCCAGGAATGCCTCATCTGATCCGGATCCGAGCAGATATCGTTAGGATGTCTGAGTGAAAGGTCACATCCCAGTCACTCTTGTTATCTCTGAGTCCCGTCTGTGTGTCATTTCCACTTTATTCCTCTCCTATTTCGCTGACATCTCACAAAATCTGCCCTGAAAGCCTTTGAAATGGTTCTATCCGGAGCTGAAGGCGTTAGGAAGGACTGCACGTCTTACATCTTACAGACAGGTAGAGAGACTCTGAATCCCACATGAAGCTGCTCCTCTGAAACTGAAGATCTCGGAGAAACACCTTCACACTGATTCTCACCAGATAAAAACATGCATGCTTGAAACACACCCAAGGAAAAGTATAAACACAGACGAGCCACGTTTGCCGATGCAACCGATGCAACGCTCAGTGTGGCCACAAGAGGCACTGTAGCCATCCTTAAAGGGTAACTAAACCCCTGGTCAGAGCCTGACTCCACCCACTGGCAATATTTGAAAATGCTGAAAAAGTGGGCAGACCCCAGCGGAGATTGAGGGGACGAAATAGATGCTAAAACACTCTATCCTGGTCGTTTTCAATACTCACAATTCCAATTCCTGACTCCCTACGGTGGTTTTGACGACACAAGATGGTTTTTATATTGCCAAGGGCTTAGCTCGCGTGGTGAGCTGAAACCTGCGTACGTCACAAAGTGCGGAACATCCAACTGCAGTAGCCACCGTTCAACCTGAAGAGGGCAGCACTGAGACGTTTTTACACCATATATTGTAGAAATATATATCTTTATAAACAAATGTCAAAAAAGTTACTCGAATCAATGACTGGTATTAATAAAGATCCATTTTTACAGATCATTATCTAAAAAAAGTTGGTTAAGTGTTTAGTTACTCTTTAAAGGTACAATATGTAACAGTTTTGCAATAAAATATTCAAAAACCACTTGCACAGTGTGATATATTTTACGTTGTATACTTATATTATCACAAACGATGCTAAATCGAGAGAAATTCAATTTTAAATAATTGCTAGTCCCTTTTTATTATCGCCTGTCAATGACGTAATATTTGTGCTTGTAGAAAGCATTTATATATATATATATATATATATATAGTTTCATTATTAACGACCGATTCAATTTAAGTAAACCGCTAATTGATAATTAGCATCTCACACTCCGCTGTTGTGTCGTTCAGTCATGGTTCACCATTGTTGATTGGTGAGCAAATGAATTTAAAAAAGATTTTAAAATTGTGTTGTCTTATGGTGCGTTCTATTATTCATCCGTCTCGGAGATCCGAATCGGACGACAGACGTTGCCTAGCAACACGCCCCCTTTCCTCGGATTTCTCCTCTCGGACGTCGGACAACCGTGAGGACACCGAGCAAGAATTCCGTTTCGGAATTCAAGATGGCTGCGCCCTGTGACTTGTAAGAATGAATTGTTTTCATTGGTTTTGAACCGCTTTGGTATTTTAAATGACGATTATAATCACTCGTATTACTGCGTCCCCTGTAGGCATGGGAATCGGTTGTTGTGAGTGCTATTACTAACGTTGCTAGCGATGCTAACAGAAGATTAACATGAAAAACTTGAACATTTTCAAGTTCAAATGGCTGCGTTTTGATAAGGTGTAGTCAGAATATTTTTATTTTAATGTAAGTGCCTGGTACTCGGCTTTCTCCGACTCGGACACGCAAAACATAATAGAACGCTTGAAGTGTGGACGTGACGTCAAATCCGAGGTCCGAGTCGGTTCGTTGGGTATAATAGAACGCACCATTAGAAATGTCAAGTTGTCATGACAAAGACATCTCAAACAATGTCATATTTATGCATAAAAAATGGCATAATTACACTTAATTACAGTTGTTATAAACAGTCTTATGCACACCCCTTCAAGTAAAGTGTTACCGAAGTTTCTTCTGTATATAATAACATTGGCGGTACCGTGAGTTTGGTGTCCGTAAACACATGATCTGTGGATGATTTGCGTGATTCAGTCAGTAATCGTCTGTTAGCAATGGGCCAATGACATCAGCTTATAGATAATCAGATCCTGCAGTGCCATTCCCAATCAAACACAAAAATAATTACCCGCCTTTGTATCTGTTCCTGTAATTGAAGTGTTTTGCTCAGCATGCCTTGTGTAAAAGGATATTACATGTCATCAGTAAACATCTAATCAGACCACTAGTTAGACGACGGTTGCCTTGATGTTTAACAGATCCACACGTCTCATCTTTTGCTCCACACACAGTCACCCGAAGCTTCTTTGTTAGTCGCACTCGTGACTATCGATCTGAACGAGATGGATGCTTCATTGTGAATGACCATTCCCTCCTGAAATCAATAGATTCCCAGTGGACGTAAAGTGCTCTACAACCCTTAACGGCCACAGAAGCTCCTATAAAGCCTTTAGCTAAACATTACATGGCGGAGATAGAGCAAAGAGTCCTTTTCTGACCAAACCGACCCTAAACACGTCTTCCCTCATTCTCGGGACTGTATCGGTGAAGCATCAGATCGTCTTCCATCTCGAGTCTCATTGATGAGGTTTGAATTGCTCTTCTTCTCCAGTGCATCCTTCAGTATTCACCATTCGAGTGTGTTTGAGTGACCCGACGATACACAATGAAGAAGGCCGAAGATCTCGATGACATGGCATGCAGACGAATCAATCGGACTGAAAAGCCTTCATGTAAACAAGTGGATTGAAAGGAGTTTTGTAGACATGAAATGATCAGATCAATAGGACAATGGATTACTGGAGTGCATTTTACAAGAAAATCTTCACATTTAATTAATGCCATTTAAAAAATTGCCATTACACACCGGTGTACACGTGTAAATGCTTTGCTATGATAGTCTTGCATGTCAATGAATTAAAAAATATCATGCCCGTTTTATAATTAGACATGCACATGTTTATTTATGTCTACAAACTGGTCAGCGCACTGAAGTTTTGTTCGGAATACACAAAACAAAAGCATATGTAAACAAACATGTCAATCGAGTCCTTTTAAAACCTTAGGTCATAGAGCATGTAACATTTATTGGGGGCTCGTCCGGGATCATAACGATTCTAAATAAATGTATATTTAAATTTAAGTGAACATTGTTTCTACACCAGTATAATCATGTAAATGCTTTGCTAAGTTAGTCGTCTCATTTGAATTAAAGAAATATCATGCCCTTTTTATAATTAGACATGCATATGTTTATTTATGTCTACAAACTGGTCAGCGCACTGAAGTTTTGTTCGGAATACACAAAACAAAAGCATATGTAAACAAACATGTCAATCGAGTCCTTTTAAAACCTTAGGTCATAGAGCATGTAACATTTATTGGGGGCTCGTCCGGGATCATAACGATTCTAAATAAATGTATATTTAAATTTAAGTGAACATTGTTTCTACACCAGTATAATCATGTAAATGCTTTGCTAAGTTAGTCGTCTCATTTGAATTAAAGAAATATCATGCCCTTTTTATAATTAGACATGCATATGTTTATTTATGTCTACAAACTGGTCAGAATACATAAAACAAAAACATATGAATCGAGTCCTTTTAAATTCTGAAATTGGATTGGATTTATTTGGATTGATGAAAATTAGTGCATGCACTCTAAAAATGCTGGGTTGTTTTAACCCAATTTTGGGTCAAATATGGACATGGGTTAAAATTTAATTTAAAAATGTAACCTAATGGCTGGGTTGTAACCAAACTTGGGTTAAAACAACCCAGTATTTTTTAGATTCAGGGCAAACTAGTTATTGGACGTCAAGTGTTAAAATGACCAAATAGATCATTGAAACCTTCATGAGACAACATTATAGATAGGTTGCTTTCACATGTTCAAGAATCAATTTTTCTCAGATGTTTCTCCTAAAACTCATTTGGAGACATAAAAAGAGACACATGAGTCAATAAGGAAGGTTTGGTTTAGTTAGTTCATGAATGGGAAACCAACTGTGGAAATCAGCTCTGATTATTCAACGACAAGCGTTAGGAGTTCATATCTAGATCTTTATATTGAACAATTTGGTATCTGAGCAAATCTTAACCCAATCTCAGATGCTTCTGAAACTCTTGAAGAGACAAATATTAAATTACTGAGGTCTTTGAATCTGAAAAGAAAAAAAGGTCTCAATTTGTTCTCACTGTAAGAAATTACTGACATAACCATGAGCCAATGCATCTAACTCGATATATATATATGACCCATGAACAAACACGGAAGTGCATGAGACGCACAGACGGAGGCCAAAATCCTGAGAAATATATATATTTAACATAATATGACAAGCATCAAAACCAATTTGTGTATATGCTGAGTAAAGTAGGAGCTCCAGACCTCGTGTTTGGCCTGAACTCTCTCCAAGAGCCGATCGATATCCCACGGAGGACAGATCCCACCTTTCTATTGATTTACTGCCAATATCAAGTACAGTGTGTTTGGCTGAAGGGGGTTTAGAGTGTGTTTTTAAACTGTAGCTCAGTACACTATAGGGATGCTGTGTACAATCATTAAAAAACCCAACAGGATCTGTTCCACGACTCATATCCCCCCCTGTCAAATACTTTACATAAATAAACACATTTGCAAAAATAAATAAATAAATAAATAAATAAATAAATCATCTATAAATAATAATAATAAATTACCTGTATATTGAACACTCAATTATTCTAGAGAGATAATTTTATTAAAGTCCCCCTGTGGTGTAAATCCAGCTTGTAATGTTGTTTATGTGTGTATGTGGTGTTTTTAATACACTTTAAACCATGTGTAAGTTTATAAGTCGAGTATTTCCTCCTTAAAACTGCAGTGAACAAGTCTCAAAAACACGCTTTGAAATCGCTGGTGTTTCTGACGCCACAAACCACCTTGTAACCAATCAGATCGTCAACCAGTGGATCTCTGAGTGAGGGAGTGAGTGAGTGGAGGCGGGGCTCATTTACATATTCATAGAACCGTGCATACTAAATGAGGCAAGGGTGTCGAGTTACATGCAAGATATTTTAAGGCATGAAGACATATTTCAAGGAAAAAAAATTTTGGCGATCAAAGATGAGCTTTAAGGGATAATATGATTGACCACAGTGGGACTTTAATAATTATTTTCTATATACGTGTGTTTATTTTTTGTATCATTGATAAAGAGGTGTCCGGTACATCACGGTCCGGTACATACACTCAGATGACCAATACGGTCAGTCACAGGCAATACACACTCCAGTCCAGTAGGGGGCATGAGAGGTAATGCAATGCCGTTTGCTAATCGCAACAACAGGAAAAAGAGCAGAAGACGACAAGACGATCTATTCACCAACCCCTGTAGAAGCACATACGCTAAGTTACGATAAAGTTTAGATTGTGTCGCGCGACGCTACACAAACGTCACGCAAAGAAAAAATAATCCTGTTTCCAGCTTATTTTGGTACTTGAACTTAATCAAACAAGTTGAAATAAAACGAGTTTTTAAGTTTCTTTTAAAAATATTTTATTTTAGCTAATGTTTGTTTTTATAGTTTTAGACTTAGTTTTAGTATACTATAAAAAACCTGCTAATTGTTGACGTTTTTATTTAATTAATAGTTTGAATATTTTTTACAATATCCAGATCAATTCAAAAACAACCAGCGTGTTGCACACAAACCAAAATAATAATAATAATAGTAATGATAAATAATCAAAAATATACATACTGTATGTTCATTTTAACACAATGGGGGGAAACAATAAAAGACATACTGGTAAATAAATCTGTCCTATTATTGATACTTGCTGGAATCTCCATATTCCAGAGATTTCAGTGGCTTTCTCCTCATTTGTTGGAGTTTTGCTTTAGGTTTTAAGTTTGACTGCAGGTGTCAGCGAGATCTTCACCTTTGAGAAGTCGAGGTTATATCAGCAACTTACATTAGACTAGCAGGGATGAAGTTTAATAAAGTCGGTCTGTACAATATTAGCCAAAATTTGGCCGTCTGAGACACATTTAGTAAAAGATTTCTCTGATCCTAGGCCAAAGTCTTGGATCGTTAGTTTTTACTTATTCACTGACAGATGATTAATGACCATTGCAATAAAATTGTACCTGAAAGTCTGGCAGATTTGATGCAGTGTTGCATAAAAACATATTCCACTGCATTTTCCGTCCCATCCACAGTACCAATGGCTTTTAATATGCAATAATTCAGGCGTTTTCAAACATGCATGCTGGGTGAGTTTCTGTCCAACCTGTGACAGATGCAGGCGTTCGACAGACGTCAGAAAGTGTGTTTTCAGTTCTGCAGCAGCATCAGGACTGAAGATGCACGTGTATTTAACACTGATAGCCGGACCCGAGGGGAAGACGCCTAAATTGGGTTTAGATTGCTTTAGAAGCCTTAAGCATGTGGGGTGAGTTGCCATGGAGACAGGAAAGTTGAAGGCAAAGGAGCCACTAATGAGCCTCAGAAAAACCATCCACAAGCACAACTCCGACTCTGTGTCTTACATAACAGCGAGAGGATTTCTACACTAACGATGAATACACTCGACTAACCTGTCAGCAACATATCTAGGTCAAATTTCACCCCAAAATCAAGAAATTATGTTGAGCATAAAATGTTGCTTTATATTTCGACTGACAACACCAACATGTCATTTACACAGAAGAACCAGTTTCGGAAATTACTGAAACACTGCTCTTGGTTTCTCGAACTGACGTGCACAGTTTAGTATAATTCAAAGTTCTTTATTAAAGTGGTGTAAATCTAGCTTTTAAAGTTGTTTATGTGTGTATGTGGTGTTTTAAAACACATGTGTAAGTTTATAAGTCGAGTATTTCCTGCAGTAAACCAAAGACAGTCTCAAAAACACGCTTTGAAATCGCTGGTGTTTCTGACGCCACAAACCACCTTGTAACCAATCAGATCGTCAACCAGTGGATCTCTGAGGGAGTGGAGGCGGAGCTCATTTGCATATTCATAGCACCGCGCATACTAAATAAGGCAAGGGTATCGAGTTACATTCAAGATATTTTAAAACATGAATATTTTTTTTCAAGGAAAAAACGTTTAAATATGTAATTTTGGAGATCAAAGATGAGTTTTAAGGGATAATATTATTGACTAGGGGAATTATTTTCTATATATGTGTGTTTATTTTTTGTATCATTGATAAAGAGGTGCAACCAATCTGATCATCAACCAGTGGATCTCTGAGTGAGTGGAGGCAGGGCTAATTTGCATATTCATAGCACTGCGCACACTAAATGAGGCAAGGGTGTCGAGTTACATGCAAGCTATTCTAAGGCCTGACAAATGTTTTAACAAGGGAAAAACATTTAAATATGTTATTTTGGTGATCAATAACAGGGGGATTTTAGAGTAAACGCCTTTAACAGTAACATCTGCTCATGATCTCTTAAAGTCGAAAAGTCGAAAGTCGTTTTCTCCTCTATTGTGTCTATTATCCGAGTGAAACTGTTCTGGAACAAGAACAAATGTGGGCGGGGCTTGATTTTGTCCTTGGGTAATTGATTAGATGGTTGAGGTTTGCTATTGGTGGATCTGATGTGATTGACAGGTTGCCCCGCCCACGGTCTTTGAAAGCGAAGACAATTTCCATTGCAAAATCAATAATGAAGACACAATAATCCTCAGTCACAGATGCATTACAGCTGTTTGTTCCAGGAAGTTCCCAGCGGCACCGGCTGACAATCAGCATTAAATGAAAGGCCACATTAAACGAGCGAGTGCAGTGCACATCCACACAGTAGAAAACAGCATCAGCCAACTGAGAAACGCTGATGCGTCACTTGGCAGCGTGTGCTGCTCGCTTCAGTTTGCTTTGGACGCTCTCAAAGGGCTCTTCACAAAGGGCTCTTATTGAAAGTGTCGGCAAGCGGCCAGCGGCCCAACAGAACGCCGACGTTTAACAAGAGACGTAAATAATAATAATGCACCTTCCTATGACAGACCACAACCCATGTGGAATATCAATGCGGAAGGAGCTGGAAACCTTTCAAAAGGAGATTTGCATCAGGATGAGAACAGCGAACGGCTCCGGGAATAATGCCGGATTTAGAGGAAAAGCCTCCTGAGACGCTGAACCCGTGTGAGAAACTCTTCCTCTCATAACAGTCCGATGCTTCTAATCTACAGGACCTCAGTAAACGATTAAAACTGGTAATTATTACATGCCAACAGTTTAAGAATCTCTTCATACATTTTCACTATCATAACCTGATCCGACAGAAAGAAAACGTGATTCTTAGAAAGGATCTACAACTTCATTTTAAAGAACTCTTTATTCCCAAAATGAGGATCCATATAGAGCCGACACGGGACTGAACAGAATTAATAAAGTATAAATACACAGAGAAATCAGGAAACTAACTAGACACAGGTGGAGAACGACTAACAAGAATAGGAGCAGACAAGACAATATAATTGTGGCAACAGAGTTCTCGCCTCAATTTTATGCTAGAAATATTTTATATAGAACCCTATGGTTCTTGACTCAATTTTGAAAAAAACAAAAAAAAAACACTTTATGCAAGTGATGGGCAGATCGAGCTGAACACTGAAACCGTTGAAGTATTCAAGGCTTCGAAACAATCCGACACCCGTCTCCACGGCGCCCCCTAGTGGTCAGAACAGTGTAAATGCAACAAAAATCCGGGCCAAACACGCATGAAAACAAATACTATCTAAGCATTATTCATGTTTCTAGGGTTATTTAAATTTTTCCTAGTCTTAATAGTCTGTTTACTATGGAAGAAGATTAGGGCCAAGCAATAATAAAAATAAAATAAAACCATCTTG
>NC_142774.1:41327500-41385000 GCF_988280905.1 Pimephales promelas | reverse complement strand
CATCCATCCCTCAATCCATCCCTCCCTCCATCCATCCATCCCTTCATTCCTCCATCCATCCATCCATCCATCCATCCCTCAATCCATCCATCCATCCATCCCTCCATTCCTCCATCCATCCATCCATCCATCCATCCCTCAATCCATCCATCTAAAGATGTCATTCATTGATCAAATGCAACATAAATGAACTTCTCGAATCTTAAAGACATTTAAATGTTTTAAAAGCCGCACTTTAACTCAATGGTGATATTTCTTTGCTGTAACTCAAACACAAAATGTCAAGTCTGACTATTAGCATTTAAAAATGGCATTTGAGATGGCAAAATTTGGCAAAATTTCGTGAGTCAAAAAATAAATAAAATTTGGGTTTGTTCCCCAAAACTTTCCCAATGACTTCAGAAGTCTTGAGCTAAAGGTTATGATACTGTTCTGTCACCGGTCGAGCCTGAGCTCACAGCGTTCGTCTCATTTCAGAGGAATGAGAGTTGAAACAACATGAGGATGAACATTTTTCATCAAACCGTTCTGCACAATGATGGGGTCGTGAGTTGAAAGCTAAAGACATCATTGGCCACTTTGAACATGGCAATGAAAGAAGAAAGTGCTCACGCTGCCTCTGGGAATTAAAATCAAGAATTAAGGGTCGTCTGAATCCTTAAACAGACTCAGGGAGCAGAACAAAGACATACCGGGATAGAGATAGACACCATGTACAAAAACATGTCAATCACAGCTAAAGCACACGACCCGCCACAGACTCAAACACACACCTCACACACTCGTGATGAGCGATCAGCGAGTCACATGACTCGAGCCAGGGTTTAAACTAGGGATATGAAAATGTCCGATACCGATGTTTAATAATTCGAAAGCCAGTCAAACCAAAATGTATTCAGACTCCTTCAACATGTCTCTCATCATCTCAGTTTATTGGCTCTAATGGTGATAAACATGAGAAGAACTCAGTTCTCAGATCAGTGGATATTGGACTGATTTTGGTCCTTCTGTTGGACTCTCACACATGAATTATGTTGAATATCTGATACACAATTAGATAATACCAGTTTAGCTCAACCAGTGACCAAGCAATGCTTCATGTTGTTCAGTGTGTGTGTAATTACAGAAAACACACTTCAGCAAAACATGATCAGCTCAAAGTGTCCGAATCATTTCTGCTCCCAATCTTTACTGGTAGTCGCCGTATGAAGAGTTATTGGGTGTAATATGTCCCAGTTTACTTTATTTTGCAGAAATGAACTATAGTGTCCTGATCACACTAGTGTAAACATATCTAAACTTATATCTGGTGTCTGATTCATTATTGGTTTGACTATATATTGGCTGAAGCTATTTATATTATGTCTCATTATATTTTTATGTAGTCTATATGACAGACTTTTTTAAGTGATTATAATCATATTTCAAGCAATTTAAAATCATCATGAAGTGTCTCAGCTGAAGGATATAATCCATCATTATCAGATTCAATATATCGGCCACATTTTCTCATCAGGCCGATAACGATAACATTAAAATGAACATACAGGTGACACTTGAAAAATGAGAATATCATGCAAAAGTTCAGTAATTCAGCTAAAATGGTGAAACTAATATATTATATAGACTCATTACATCTAAAGTGAGATATTTCAAGCCTTTATTTGTTATAATTGTGATGATTATGGATTACAGATATGAAAACCTTTGCAAAATATTCTAATTTTGAATTTGGGGTTTTCATAAGCTGTAATCAATAATCATCAAGGCTTGAAATATCTCACTTTGCATGTAATGAGTCTATATAATATATTAGTTTCACCTTTTAAGTTGAATTACTGAAAGAAATGAACTTTTCACCTCGACCGATATAGTGGCTGATAAATCATGCATCCCTGAACACCACTAGACCTTCATGTCAAAGTACTGCATTGTAAGGTCAAAGTTGAAAGTGAGAAGTTTGCATTAGTGTTGCAGTGTCGGACCTGAGGAAATCATGCCGTCTCGCTCGTTAAAGGTGAAACCTGTGTTGAGGAATAACACCGAATCGACCACATCTCAGGAGTGCTCTCGTTATCAGTGTTTCCTCCACAGGTGTTCGTCATTAACGACTCTGCTGACATCACAAGCTCGTTATTGAGTTTTGACTTTGGTGAAGTGACTCGTTCAGGAGAAAGGACTTTTCTTCTTTTATCATCTGTGTTTAGTGTTGTTTTTCTCCTGAAACGCCTCCATTGTAGTCTTGAGTTTAACACATCACAATATTCCTCATTATAATAATTCATGCGCAGTATAAAGGGGCGGGGCCTGGGTGAGTTTGTTAGTTGTGTGTTAAACTGGCGGTTATGGAAAGGGGCGGGGCATTTCCCAAACGCACTCGAAGCACTCGACCAATCACAACACACCGCTCCAGCCGACCAATCAGAGCACAGTGTGCTTTTCAGGAGGAGGGGCTTCATAGAGACAGGAAGTAAACAGAGCGTTACTGACAGACTGGGAAGAGAGGAGCCGCAACAATGGAGAATAATAAGTAAAAGGGCAGTCAGTCGGTCATTAACACCGCATAAACTCATTCAGGGTGATGAAAGACCCTCAGATTAGTCTCCTTGTCACCCTGTGAAGGTTTGTCCAATTCTAATCGATTTCTTAATGAGATACAAGTTGCTATTCATGCAAGTTTTATTGATCAAAATGTGGACTCATACAAGCTTGCTTTTGGTTAAAGTGCACATAAAATAAGACATCAATAATAAACTGTATATTTTTTTTTTTAAAGAAAGTTGCACTTTTATTTGATTAGGACATTTCAAAGAATCTTAACTTAAAAATACTAACTGTTTCAACATTGATAATAATCATAAATGTTTCTTGATCGTCAGATCCTCATATTAGAGTGATTTGTGAAGGATCATGTGTTGTAATGATATATTACATTTATCAATATATTCACATAGAAAAGTGTAAATGTTACATACGGTTGTTTTGTTGTAGCCTTTGAGATTAAGTTTCGAATCCATTTCTGAAAATCACATCCATAAACAGCACTTTGCATTTAGTTTGCAGCCGTAGATCTGCAGGTTACAAAATGTATTAGTGAAATTGTCTGGCTTCCCACAGTTCCTGCGAGTGGACAGAGATGAAGAGGCCACCGGCGCGGAGCGAGACGGCCTTAGAAACGCAGGCAATGCGCTCATATATCTTGTTCTGTAAAGTTGACAGGTCTTTGGCTGTCGTGCAGAGACTTCAGGATAGCGGTGTGTCCACACACACTGTCGCAGAGAAACCCCCAGAGCTGTCCAACACAGGAGCACACGCTTCTATTGTTACCCTTTTCAAAAGGCTTAGTTCATCCTGTCATCGTTTACTCGTTCTCACGAGTGCAACCCAAATTTAGCAGCTCTCAAAACTCATTTGTAAATGCACGTATTCTGCACTGAAGCCTGGGGGTTCCTGCTGTCTCTAAACCAATCAGGACTCTTATGGCAAAGCCAGTGTTTTTCATGCACTGGTCAGATCCACAACAAGAAAACAAGAATACACATTTAAGTGTTTATTGCAGTTTTATGTGTGTCTGTATATATCAATCCATATCTTTCAAGGCGGCGAGTTTGAGTCTGAAATCTTTACACACAACAAAATTTACAGTTTTATAACATATGACATATTTTATCTGTCTTCTGAAGGTTTGGTCATATAACTTTTGCCTGCACTGTTAAAACAATCAACAAAGTATAATCAGATTGGCTGTACAAGTAATTTCAACTGACTTAATGTAGTTAAACTTGAAACTGCGTAAATCATTTTGTTTTATTTTTATTCCTAAAACATAAAAATGTATATTAATTGGACATACTGTTCTTATGTATGGTGTGATAAAACGATATATCCACAAAAAACATTTAACTCTAAAATGTCATAAAGTACTATTTTAGAGATGGTCCTCACCGCAGAACACAAAATCCAGGGGGAGGAGTTGGATCCAGATCCAACTCCTCCCACCTTACCATCTCCGCCCCCTGATGCCTAACCCCACCCCTAATCCTACCCATCTCCGCCCCTTAGATCTGGATCCATCTCCGACCCCTGATCCCTAAACCCACCCCTAAACCAACCCATCTCACCCCCTGATCCCTAACCCCACCCCTAATCCTACCCATCTCCGCCCCCTGATCCCTAACCCCACCCCTAATCCTACCCATCTCTGCCCCCTGATCCCTAACCCCACCCCTAATCTGACCCATCTCCGCCCCTTGGATCTGGATCCATCTCCGCCCCCTGATCCCTAACCCCACCCCTAATCCTACCCATCTCCGCCCCTTAGATCTGGATCCATCTCCGACCCCTGATCCCTAAACCCACCCCTAAACCAACCCATCTCCGCCCCCTGATCCCTAACCCCACCCCTAATCCTACCCATCTCCGCCCCCTGATCCCTAACCCCACCCCTAATCCTACCCATCTCTGCCCCCTGATCCCTAACCCCACCCCTAATCTGACCCATCTCTGACCCCTGATCCCTAACCCCACCCCTAATGCTACCCATCTTCGCCCCTTAGATCTGGATCCATCTCCGCCCCCTGATCCCTAACCCCACCCCTAATCCTACCCATCTCCGCCCCTTAGATCTGGATCCATCTCCGACCCCTGATCCCTAAACCCACCCCTAAACCAACCCATCTCACCCCCTGATCCCTAACCCCACCCCTAATCCTACCCATCTCCGCCCCCTGATCCCTAACCCCACCCCTAATCCTACCCATCTCCGCCCCCTGATCCCTAACCCCACCCCTAATCCTACCCATCTCCGCCCCCTGATCCCTAACCCCACCCCTAATCCGACCCATCTCTGACCCCTGATCCCTAACCCCACCCCTAATGCTACCCATCTCCGCCCCTTAGATCTGGATCCATCTCCGCCCCCTGATCCCTAACCCCACCCCTAATCCTACCCATCTCCGCCCCTTAGATCTGGATCCATCTCCGACCCCTGATCCCTAAACCCACCCCTAAACCAACCCATCTCACCCCCTGATCCCTAACCCCACCCCTAATCCTATCCAACTCCGCCCCCTGATCCTTAACCCCATCCTTAATCCTACCCATCTCCGCCCCCTGATCATTAACCCCACCCCCAATCCTACCCATCTCCACCCCCTGATCCCTAACCCCACCCCTAATCCTACCTATCTCCGCCCCCTGATCCCTAACTCAACCCCTAATCCTACCTATCTCCGCCCCTGATCCTTAACCACACCCCTAATCCTACCCTCGTGTACTGCAATGAGGTGCTACTGCTATTTTAAAGGGATACTCCACTTTTTTTGGGAAATAGTCTCATTTTACAACTCCCCCAGAGTCAAACAGTTGAGTTTCAAATGCATTCAGAAAAATATCAGTAACCAGACAGTTTCTGGTCCCATTGACTTCCATAGTATATTTTTTTTCCTAATATGGAAGTCAATGGGACCAGAAACTGTCTGGTTACTGATATTTTTCTGAATGCATTTGAAACTCAACTGTTTGACTCTGGGGGAGTTGTAAAATGAGACTATTTCCCAAAAAAAGTGGAGTATCCCTTTAAGGCTTGAAGATTTTTTTTTCTTTGAAGTGATCAAAGATGAGTTTTAAGGGATCCAATTATTGACGATGTTGAGTGAAATGACTTGCCTTCAGGTTTAAATATGAAGAAATAAAAATGAGACGATGAGAGCTGCGGTCGAGGTTGGGTTTTGACAGAAAATCAAGTGGCAAGTGGAATAATTTTGGCTTTTGAACAATATGAGGTGAACTATTCCTTTATAATAAACTCTCAGATCCGTTCAATAGTGTATACTGTATTTGCCAAGGAAGTAACCTTCTCAAACTCATTATTTAAACCACATCTGAACAAAAAACCCTCCTTCATCTACTTGGCCCGGTGTTTGTCTGCTGGCAGGCCTTTAGCTGTTATTTCCTATTGATTTCTCCATCTCTCCCTTGGCAAGAATAAATGCTTAATTCACATTTTGCCTCCGACTCCAAATCTTGTTTGAGCGATAGACCGATAATGTGGGTCTCTGAGAAGGTAAACGGATCGAGTTCATGCTTTATCGGTGTCTAACAGGGCCAATGCGTCTGCGCCGTGACCTCACGCCCTATCACGGGTCCGAGAGCATCGACGTGTTCATTCCCGAAGACCTGCCGTGACCGCCGGGTCGGGTTTGCTTCAATACTCGCCTGACTGACATTAAACCTGTTTCTGTGTGCGATTATAGTGTTTGTGCAGCAGAGAGAGATCATTGCAGCCCTGTTAGAGACCAATACATCATGCAATACGTTCAAATGTGGGGTCAATGTGATTTTTCATCTTTTTGAAAGATTTATTCTCACCAAGGCTTCATTAATTTGTTCAAACATAATATTCCAATGCAATATTGCTGTTTTGTATGTGAACATATAGTAAAATGTAATTTATATCCTGTAATCAAAGCTGAATTTATCACCATTACTCCAGTCTTCAGTGTCACATGACCCTTCAGAAATCACTCGAATATGAGGATACGTGCAATACATTCAAATGTGGGGAAAATATGATTTTTAATCTTTTTGAGAGATTTATTTGATTAAAAAATGTTTAAAACAGTACAATTTATAATTTGGTAACACTTTTTTTTTTTTTTTTTACAAAATGTTCTTTTGCTCACCAAGGGTTCATTAATTTGATCAAAAATTGTGAAATATTATTCCAATGCAATATAGCTGTTTTGTATGTGAACATATAGTAAAATACAATTTATATCCTGTGATCAAAGCTGAATTTATCATCATTACTCCAGTCTTCGGTGTCACATGACCCTTCAGAAATCACTCATGCAATACATTTAAATGTGGGGTCAATATGATTTTTAATCTTTTTGAGAGATTTATTTGATTAAAAACATGTTTAAAACAGAAAAATTTATAATTTGGTAACACTTTTTTTTTTTATTTTTTTTTTACAAAATTTAAGATTTTACAAATAAGTTCTTTTGCTCACCAAAGGTTCATTAATTTGATCAAAAATTGTGAAATATTATTCCAATGCAATATAGCTGTTTTGTATGTGAACATATAGTAAAATGTAATTTATATCCTGTGATCAAAGCTGAATTTATCATCATTACTCCAGTCTTCAGTGTCAGAAATCACTCTAATATGAGGATCTGATGCTCAAGAAACATGTATGATTATTATCAGTGTCGAACAGTTCATACTTTTGTTCATTACATTTTACTTCTCAGGATTCTTTGACGAATAGAGAGTTGAAAAGAACATTTATTTGAAGCATAACCCAAGCAAATCACGTTCGACCTTGCTGAACAAAAGCATTAATTTCTTTTAAAAATTCACACTTGCCCCAAAAAACTTTTTAGTTATTTAAATTTCTACTAAAAAAGAAAATAAAACACACACAACACTGATTTCTCTTCATTCTGTTCCATCTCACAAGGAGATGAAATATGAAATTGGCCGACGTGTCTGTTTTATTCGAACCAAAACACCCATCTCGTCTTAATATTTCATCTAAAAACATGTTAAAAAGGAAGTTCCCCGAAGCAAAACAACTTCATTATCTGCAAAGATGACAAAAGTTTCCCCTGAGTGAACCCAACTCCCATCCAGTCTCAGAAATGCCTCATTATGAAAGTAAAATGCAGCCAATTTTGACTTTGCTTTGTCTGATAGTGACGGACCCCATCGTCACACCAGCGTTCGCTTTAAGAGCCGTCCTCAATACAAAAGAGACCAAATATCACCACATCATTACCATAATCATAATGATCAGCATTACGTCGGCCTGAGAAAAGCAGCTGAACGTGTCGGCCGAGTCACTTTCTCCTGTAATCAGACCCTGATTATCCGCTCACACGTCAGCACTGGATTCGCTTGCTCACGCCAGAAGCATTAACATTTCATAAACGTCTCATTAACATTTCATTAGCGTAGCTTGTCGTCCAAACCGTAGGGCGCCGGGCAGCTTCTCCACCCCAGCCTGAACCAGCCGATAAGAGACGGACGCGGGCCTGGATTAGACTCTCAATGGAGCCGCAGTGACACGGACGCCAGCCAAACACTGTCTGAGACGCTCTCGGCCATTGGGATTGAACTCAGAAGAACTGGTTGGAGTTTGGTGCCAGTCTTTATCTATGATACAGCTGTTATTATGGGTTTCCACTTGTGAACTGGTACCAGTGTGTTGCGTTCGCCGTTCAAGTGCATTTGGTAAAAAGATGGAGATGCAGACCTGTTATTTAGCTAAAACTATTTTAGATTGCTTAAGTCTTCGCTATACAGCAAGAAAATGATTTATCAAAATTCGAACGGTATAATATGCTGTATATGAGGAATAGCACATATTTTTACCATTCATGACTTTCGCATTGCTCTCTGCCATTTTGAAAAGGTCAAAGGTTATCTCATCTCGGCAACTCGTGCATCAAAATATTCTACGAGTTATATGAATACCACATGAGGGGTGTTCGTGTGCATTTCCACGTTGGTTTTTGGTATTTACCATAATTACCATAACTATTCGAGTCTAGTTTTAGTATTTTTGTCTTGTTTCCAGTCCAAATATCAAACATTTCTTAAATCAAGATGCATATACTAAAGTAGTAAAATGACATAAGATATGAAGTCTTGTTTTCTGGGGAAATACATTGAAATTCAGTTTTTTTTTGCTTAAAACCAGCAAAATGATCCGCCAATGTGGTTTAGCTTTTATTCATTTCCAGGATATGAATTCTTGATATCAATTACATTCTTGATATCAACAATTAATTTTTTTTGATATCAACAATTACATTATTGATATCAAGAATTCAATTGTTGATATCAACAATAACATTTTTGATATCAAAAATGTAATTCTTGATATCAACAATTGTATTTTCACTAGTGAAATGTCACCATAGGCTGCCATTCAAAACCAATTGCTGATATCAAGAATTGACATTTCAACTAGTAACAATTGAATTCTTGATATCAGAAATACAATTATTACTAGTAAAAACCTTTATTTTTGATATCAAGAATTCAATTGTTACCAGTGGCAATTTTAATTTCTGATATCATGAATGTAATTGTTACTAGTAAGAAAGCCATTTTAGATATCTGAAACAATATTGATATCAGAAATACATTTTCAGACATCAAAAATTATAATTTTTACTAGCAACAATTGAATTGTTGATACCAAGAATAGACATTTCAACTAGTGACAATTTAATTATTAATATCAGGAATTCACATTTTTACTAGTAACAATGCAATTATTGATATCAAAACTTATACTTCTACTAGTAAAAAAATCAATTCTTGATATCAACAATTCATTTTAAATGGCAGCCTATGGTGACATTTCACTAGTGAAAATACAATTACAGATATCAGCAATTCAATTGTTAATATCAAGAATTCAAGTGTTGATATCACAAATTCCATTTTTGATATCAAGAATTCAATTGTTGATATCAATAATTCAATTCTTGATATCAAGAATTCATATCCTGGAAATGAATAAAAGCTAAAACGGCTTGCCATAAATGCGGTGAGAAAAATAATCTGTTTCTGTTTGAATTGTTAATTGGCAGATAGATCATTTTGCTGGTTTTAAGCAAAAACTCACTTCATTTTTGATTAATTCCCCCGGAAACCAGAACATAATGCCTTATGTCATTTTACTCATCTAGTAAATAAATCTTGATTTAAGGATTTGTAGATATTTGGACTGGAAATGAGACAAAAATACTAAGAAAAGCATTTTTTTACAGTGCGAGTGTTTCAGAGAGATAACCGGAAAATAATGCAACAAAGTTTGTTTCCAGAAGAAAAAAGTAAGTTCAGTGATGGTTCATCTTGTTGTAAAAAAGTTATTAGTTTAGTTCTGGAGGAAACCGTGATGTCATCGTCCAGTTCTCATATAATGCTGTCAATGCAGGAGATCAATAATATTGTTGAATATTAAGTGTTAAATATTGTGTCATCAATCAGGGATTTCATAGGTATGTGAACCATGCGACTGCCATTGAACCTCTGGCACGTTAAAGGCTAAACTAAAACACCAGACTCGGATTTGGCAGATCGTTTGTCCTGGCATCAACCAGCCGACCAATAGAGATCCAATCTAATCCAAACAACGCATGCTGGGAGGCACGGTCTATTCCCAGTATGGGATTCTCACAGCAACAGAAAGCCAATATTTACACTTCATAATCTATAAAGTTACACTATAGGCAAAAACTTCATGATGCATAGAATAATAAGAAGCAACACTTTACAATATGGTTGTTTTTGCTAAAGTCCCCCTGTGGTGTAAATCCAGCTTTTAATGTTGTTTATGTGTGTATGTGGTGTTTTAATACACATGTGTAAGTTCATAAGTCGAGTATTTCCTCCTTAAAACTGCAGTGACCCAAAGACAGTCTCAAAAACACGCTTTGAAATCACTGGTGTTTCTGACGCCACAAACCACCTTGTAACCAATCAGATCAACGTGTGATCATCAACCAGTGGATCTCTGAGTGAGTGAGTGAGTGAGTGAGTGAGTGAGTGAGTGAGTGAGCGGAGGCGGGGCTCATTTGCATATTCATAGAACCGCACATACTAAATGAGGCAAGGGTGTCGAGTTACATTCAAGATAGTTTGAAATTTTTTTTTAGTAAAAAGCGCTTAAAGGGATACTCCGCTTTTTTTTTTTTTTGGAAATAGGCTCATTTTACCACTCCCCCAGAGTTAAACAGTTGAGTTTTACCGTTTTCAAATCCATTAAGCCGATTTTCTGATATTTAGAAGAATATCAATCACCAGACAGTTTCTGGTCTCATTGATTTCTCATTGACTAAAAAATATACTATGGAAGTCAATGAGACCAGAAACTGTCTGGTTCCTGATATTCTTCTAAATATCAGAAAATCATCTGAATGGATTTGAAAACGGTAAAACCCAACAGTTTAACTCTGGAGGAGTTGTAAAATGAGCCTATTTCCAAAAAAAAAGTGGCGTATCCCTTTAAATATGTAATTTTGTTGATCAAAGATTAGTTTTAAGGGATATAATTATGGACTACATAATATTCGAACGAGACCTGAAAAGTCTTAGGCTTTAATAAATTTAGTTTAGGGTCCGATTCTCACTATTAATTAGTTACTAATTATAATGCATATTGCCTGTTAATAAACCACATAATAATGCCTTTTTCTGCATGACCATATCCCTAAACTTAACAAGTATGACTGTAATCTAAAGTGTGACCTCAAAGTCTGTATTGTTATTATTGCAATGTTGTTTTATGTATGAATGCAAACTATATTGTGTCAGATTTGAATATTTACTTTTACTTGTGCTTGAGTTTAGTTTACACAGGTCTTGCGTTTGCCTGCTGTGGTTTAGCGTTCTGCATATATTTCACGACTAGCTGGTTATCGCGGGTCTCCGGCGCGAGTGAAGGCCCGTCATGCGCCGCTGCTTCACCGGGACGCTCATTATCACTGACAAACCAACTGTGTCTGCAGCGCCCGTCCGGATAAAATACAGTGGTATAGTGCAGACACACTGAATACAGTCAACTCCTGAGGGATGAAATGTAAGATGGAGATACGCCATCTCATCCTCGCATAACAAACATGGCAACACTTTACAATACGGGTGCACTAATATGCATTAATTCATGCTTAACTAATGCACAGATAATCATGAGTTAATGTATAACTCATGAAGAACTAAACCATTAACTAATGATTACTGCATCAGCAACTAATAAAGAGTCAATATGATTAATAGATTAAGTATTACATGAATTGCTATTAATTCAATGTGTCATTGTGTATTAATTCCTTAATAACATATTTTCTTAACTAATAGTGTCAATTAATGTGTTAACCCTCTGAGACCTAAGGGTATTTTTACAATAAATTTTCCGTCTGGTGTCATTTACTAAAAAAGCTTGTAAAATATCAACCCTTTGGTGCACAGACAATTGACACACCTCTTTTTTTTCAGGACAAATTGAACTTTCAGCATATTTGTGTTACATTGATGTCACCTGAATGTAAAATAAGTTATGGGACCATAAAGACAAATGAAAAAATAAATCGGAAATGGAATCACTCAATTATTTATTGAAATCACACACAAATAAATAAAAGCTAAGCAATTTTCCTCTGGAAAATAGTTTGTTCATGTCTTTGGAGTCCTGGAGCACAGGAATAAACATTATAACTTGTACAGAACAAAAAATATTGACATTTTTCCAAAAGAAGTCCAGGCGTTTGGGGCCTCATGAAATTCACTGGTGCCAAGCCTCAAAACAGTTCCTATCAGCAATCACACAGAGGGCCACATCACAGGTTTTGCATTTCTATTTTATTTATTCTTTTATTTATTATGTTCTTTTTATTCTTTTATAATACATTTATACTACTATAATACTTTTTTACAGTAAATAAATAAATGGCACTTCAGCTGGGTCTATCCTGGTAATCTAGTTCCTCATCTGTCAAAAAGCTCTGTTCTCCTGAAAATCCTTCATCCTGCAATGCACCAAAATAGACCAGCGCTTTATTTACGTCCATTTCGCTGTGTTTCTCTGTGAATCGCGCGTCTCCGTGAGTCTCTCTATCTCTCTACACTATATCAGCGCTTGGTTCATGCGTAATGACGCACACCAATGTTTACAACGGATCAGCCTGTAATTGGTCAAAAACCATCACGTGAAAACATCACGTGATATCCAGGATGTCCGCTAGCATCAAGCTAGCGGCAAAAATGACCGAATATTTATGAATTATGGGCTTCAAGATTATCAAAGTTTGACATAAAGCGTTTGGATTTATTGCTGAAAACCTCTGAAAGGAAGCACAAGTTCCAGGCTGGATAGAAAACCTTCTGTAAAGGCTAGAAAGACCCGACAGACACCCCCGTGATGGCTAGCTCGTTAGCTTTCTGCTGGAAAAAACGGTAAGAAAATCGATAAATCTGTCATCGAGTTATGTAAACATTTATCGGAGGTGACGTGTGGCATCGTCGACGACGCCGTCGGGCTCAGGGGGTTAATTACCACAATTAGTCAAAGCTATGCACTTCAACGTCCAGTTGTCTGCTTTAATTAATCATTAGCTAATGATTTGCAAAGGTATCATAATGCTATGACTTTACTTGGTGGGGCACATCATTATTAACTAGTCATTTAGTAATTTGCACATGAATTTGCACTAACAATGAAGTAATTAATGATTTATTAATGCGTGTACCTGTCATATTATCTGGAAGTTAAAATACAAGGCTTTGGCTAATTCTGGTAATTAACATATTAATTAACACAATTAGTTAAAAAAATGAGTTATTATGGAATTAATCCACAATTACATATTTAATTAAAAACAATTCATGTATGAACTAATACATTAACCCTACAGACTCTTAATTAGTTCCTAATGTGGTAATCATTAACGAATAGCTTAGATAATCATTACTTACACATTAATTCAGTATTATCTGTGCGTTAGTTAAGCATGAATTAATGCTTATTAGTGCACACGTATTGTAAAGTGTTACCACAAACATTATAGCATGAAACATTTGCTTCGTTTAGAGTATACAAAACACGATGCATAAATCATGGCCGTAACGCTCAAAAGTTTGGGGTCGTGAGCCTATTTACTGTTTTTTAAAGTCTCTTCTGCTCTCCAAGGCTGCATTTATTTATTTTTAAAATGAATAAAATTGTGAAATATTATTACAATTTAAAAACGCTGTTGTCTATGTGAATATATAATGAAGTGTAATTTATTATTGATAATCAAAGCTGAATTTATCATCATTACTCCAGTCTTCAGGGTCACATGATCCTTCAGAAATCACTCTAATATGATGCTCAAGACATATTTATGATTATTAGCAGTTGATCCATGAACATTATAAATGTGTTTACTGCCCTTTCTGATCAATTTAATGCATCCCTGCATGAAAGTATTCATTTCTTTCAAGCTTTTGAATGGTAGTGTATGTTTGCAAAAGGCAATTCGCCATACCAAAAGCTAATTCATATTCACAAAATATGATTTGCAACCGCACAATATGTTTGATTGTTGAATCTGCTTTTGCAAACCATTGTGTGCGTGGATTGCTATGGATTTGTGCATGTCTATTTTGAGGCTTTCCTTTAAGGCACAGATTTACAAAATAATATTTGTTGTTCAGCCAATCAGATGTGCCCAATCCAGCCAATCATATCACGTAACTGTAACTATACCACAAGTGAGCATAGATGATTGAATAATGAGTATGAAAAGCAAACCCTGCCCATCATCATGTCTCTGTTGTTTCGTGCTGTTATTGTAACATCAAAAGCCTGGCGCTCATGAAGCCCTTTGAGACGTCGCGTATGAAAACCGGCTTTAACGCTCGGCGCATCATCCATCATCTCGCTCACATTTGACTCCTCGGTCCAAGAGGTTCAGCAATTAATAGAAAGTATCTTTCCGGAGGCTTCTTAAATGTCAAACCTGGACGTGAATGCTAATGGCGGTCTGCCGACAACAATCGAGTCGTTTATTTGTCCTTCTCAGGCGAAGTTTATTTATTTTAATCAGGAAAGCTTTCGGTAGCTTATTAGCGCTGTGCTAATCCATACGCCCCAGCGTGAAATGAGACTCCGTGGATCTGGGCCAAGCAAACACACGCAAGCTCATTTTCCCATGTTTTGTCTCTCTGTCAGAGCCTATTTGCATAAAATCCAATTTTCCCACATGGAAAGCTTAGGCTATAATGGACGCTCAGGGCGGATATCGCGCTGAATGGGGCGGCTGATGCCGATTGTCCCATTTCAGAGTCAAAGAATCAAACAGAAGACATTCAATTTAGATTCAAAAGGCTCGGAAAATAACCCAAGTGGAAAGTTCACTTCTTGAGAACATCATCAAAGTCTGAACGATCATTATTCATGCTGTGTTGCATCACAAAACCCACACTTTATTGGTGTCCTTGTTTCACTTTAAAAATGCTGGGTTGTTTTAATCCAACTTTGGGTCAAATATGGACAAACCCAAACGTTGGGTTAAAAATGTAATTAAAAAATGCAACCCAATGGCTTGGTTTGTCCATATTTGACCCAAAGTTGGGTTGAAACAACCCAGCTGTTTTTAGAGTGTACACAGTACGCAAGACTGATTTTAGATTGTTTCTATGTTGATTCAAAGGTAAATAAGTGATTTAATTATGCTTGAAATTATATTGATTTTATGACCAACCCAAATTTGGGTCAAATATGGACCAACCCAAATGCAATAAAAAAAAAATGCACAGTTGAAAGTGAAATTCAAAATTAGATTTTTAACCCAATATTTGGGTTTGTCCATATTTGACCCAAAGTTGGGTTGAAACAACCCGGCTGTTTTTAGAGTGTACACAGTATGCAAGACTGATTTTAGATTGTTTTTATGTTTATTCAAAGGTAAATAAGTGATTCAATTATGGTTGAAATTATATTGATTTTATGACCAACCCAAACGTAATAAAAAAAAAAATGCGCAGTTGAAAGTGAAATTCAAAATTAGATTTTTAACCCAACATTTGGGTTTGTCCATATTTGACCCAAAGTTGGGTTGAAACAACCCAGCTGTTTTTAGAGTGTACACAGTACGCAAGACTGATTTTAGATTGTTTCTATGTTGATTCAAAGGTAAATAATTATTATTAAATTAATTATGGTTGAAATTATATTGATTTTATGACCATGCACTCTAAAAAAATGCTGGGTTGTTTCAACCCAAATTTGGGTCAAATATGGACCAACCCAAACGCAATAAAAAAAAATGCACAGTTGAAAGTGAAATTCAAAATTAGATTTTTAACCCAACATTTGGGTTTGTCCATATTTGACCCAAATTTGGATTCAAACAACCCAGCATTGTTTAGAGTGTATTGATTGTTGAAATAACATTCTTTCAGTTAAATTTCAATATTGATTCAGTGATCTTTTGGTTAATGCATTAATTTGTGTCCTTGTTGCACATTATTACTACAGTAAATTATGCATAATTACATGGAACTAATGTAAACCAAACCCTAATCCTAACCATACAGTGGGGTTGTTTGTTTATCAATCAATCAATCATTTACTTCCATATCCGCATCACAGGCTGTATTAAAGGCAAACTCAAGAGTAATTCAATTAAAAATAATCATAATGACAATAATAATTGTATACAGTGATTTAAAGATCCAATGCAAACATTTTAAATAAATAAATGAAGAGTTCAGATGCAAAAGCCTCTAAGTGCCAGTTGAAATTTTCTTCTAGAATAATCATTTTTATCAAGCTTGTATATTTAAGTTCAGTGATTTCACTTAAATTGCAATGATAATTACCTATTAATTGTTATTTAAGTGAAATTACTGAACTTAAATATACAAGTTTGATAAAAATCATCATTAAGAAGAAAATTTCAAATGGCGTTTAGAGGCTTTTGCATCTGAACTCTTCAAATATAACATCACACTCTAAAATCTACTGGGTTGTTTTAACCCAACTTTGGGTCAAATATAGACAAACCCAGCCATTGGGTTACATTTTTTAATTACATTTATCTGGGTTTGTCCATATTTGACCCAAATTTGGGTTAAAACAAGCCAGCATTTTTAAAGTGCAATAAACTAATATCTGTGCATTAATGTACTTTCTGAATTAAAATGTTATGCAATATCATTTAAAGAAGGCCATCAAGGAACACTTAATAAAGGCAAAGTCTTGAGTGACCAATTACACATCTAGTATATAAAGTCTGGTCATTTATGTTACCAGGTACATATTGTTAATTAATATAACTCAGTCACTGTACACCGTAACAAGGACACCTTAAAATAAAGCGTAACCCAGAATCCGAATTGTCGTACCTCATTATAAATCCTAATCCAGTGGGATTTTAGCGCACACACCAGGTGATATTTACCGAGTGGAGGTATTTCAGTGTGTTTCTCTCCCACGAGACGGATAATCCTCACAGAATCCGTCGTCTCCTACGCACTCATCTAAAATTAAAGAGAAACCTTGGCACTGAGGTCGAATCAAACGTCAGAATCACACACAGCATTAGAGAAACAACACCATCAGACCTGGCGACGTCCCACAGGTGTAGGTAAACAACTCACGCAAAAAGATAAATGAGCCACGGACCGGGTGACCAGAAACATTTATCATCTGGAGTCGTGTTTATGATCTGATAAAGGTCATTCACAACTGAGGTGAAGATACAGTATGTGTCTGACAGCCCAAATATCAGAATTCCACATTATAACAGCCAATCAGATAGGATTTGATGTTGGGCCAATGAGATTTCACAGTAGGCGGGGCTAAAGCACCATAATATCTAAGTATAAAGAGTTCTCATCCCTTTTTATGGCGTCATCATGGGTACAAGCTGAGATTTTTCGACGCAACCATCAATGAATTCAATCTTAGATATAAACTTGAAGGAGCAACGTGGAGAACATTGTAATTCTCTTTTTAAAGTCCCACAGCACATTGCTTTTGTCAGTCAGTGCTACGGCTGTTAGCACAGCGCTGACATCTTAAGCCCTGTGTGTAAACAGAGCCGGCGATCGAGCCCAGAGCGAGCAAAGAGAGGAGGAGAACACCTTCTAGACATCGCTTTGTTTAATAAGAGAAGAGAAGGAGAAGCACATCAAAGTCTCAAGAACAAATTGAGATGCTGGAGTGCAGGGCGTCTGTGGAGAACAGGAGAGGAAGACCCAGATTAATATTATTTTTTATGACTAGTGACTAGCCAACCCATGGGGTCTGAGGTGTGTTGACATTTGTGCCTTTTTCAGTTGTGCCTAAACATATTAAATGACAATGGTGTGATGACACTCTTTTTAGCACAAACAGGGCTACCATAATATGTGAGCGACATGTATGTTTGTATTTTTGAGTAATTGTTTATGGTTATGAAAAAACGAAAACTTAAAATTTTCTAAAATAAGGCCACAAAACGCACTAAATATGTATCCACAAGACTTTTGACTAATGGATGTTGTCGCCTAGAGTTCATCCTGCCAAATACATTGATTTAAATTTTGTAAAACACTTTTTGTACGTTTAAGGGAAAAAGTATTCCCCATTAACTATATCCACACAGATTTTGTGATAATATCGGTGGATAATCCACTTATCGAAACGAAGGATGTGTGTGTAGGCCTTTGAATTGGGACAGCTGTGATGCATTTGGCCTTCGAATCCAGCCTTCAAATTGGGATGTCGTCCTTATCTGACCCATATATTTCTGATCTGAGACTCTTCTAATGAACAGATGAGTTGAATAAGGTGTGTTTGATTACGAAGAGGATTCGTTCCTTATTCCCTATTCCCAACATCACTCAGCTTATAGAGAGCCTGAGTCCCATCCCTCCGCTTCCGGCTCATCGGACCTTATTTTTGGAAAAAATATCTATGGTGGTCAATGGCGAGAGACAACTTATCTTTTTATTCCGTCTGAACGGTGCCCTGAATTACACACGTGATGTTTGTCGATTTAAAAAATAATTATGACAGTCAAGAAAGTCTCAGTTCGTCATAAAACAGAAGAGAAACATTTTGTTTTATGTGAAAAACGCTCAATGAACTACATCTCCCGAAGCGAAACAACGAGCGAGAACCGGTGCTTGTGTGTGTGTGTGCACGTTACGATCATAACGTAAGACTATAGAAACAATGACAGACGTTAGTTTCAGTAAAGTTAGCTTCAGTAAAGTTAGCGTCAGTAAAGTTAGCGTGAGTAAAGTTAGCTTCAGTAGAGTTAGCTTCAGTAAAGTTAGCTTCAGTAGAGTTAGCTTCAGTAAAGTTAGCGTCAGTAAAGTTAGCTTCAGTAGAGTTAGCTTCAGTAAATTTAGCGTGAGTAAAGTTAGCTTCAGTAGAGTTAGCTTCAGTAAAGTTAGCTTCAGTAAAATTAGCTTCAGTAAGGTTAGCATCAGTAAAGTTAGCTTCAGTAGAGTTAGCTTCAGTAGAGTTAGGTTCAGTAAAGTTAGCTTCAGTAAAATTAGCTTCAGTAAAGTTAGCATCAGTAAAGTTAGCTTCAGTAGAGTTAGCTTCAGTAGAGTTAGCTTCAGTAAAGTTATCGTCAGTAAAGTTAGCTTCAGTAGAGTTAGCTTCAGTAGAGTTAGCTTCAGTAAAGTTAGCGTGAGTAAAGTTAGCTTCAGTAGAGTTAGCTTCAATAGAGTTAGCTTCAGTAAGGTTAGCTTCAATAGAGTTAGCTTCAGTAGAGTTAGCTTCAGTAAAGTTAGCTTCAGTAGAGTTAGCTTCAGTAGAGTTAGCTTCAGTAGAGTTAGCTTCAGTAAAGTTAGCTTCAGTAAAATTAGCTTCAGTAAAGTTAGCATCAGTAAAGTTAGCTTCAGTAGAGTTAGCTTCAGTAGAGTTAGCTTCAGTAGAGTTAGCTTCAGTAAAGTTAGCGTCAGTAAAGTTAGCTTCAGTAGAGTTAGGTTCAGTAAAGTTAGCTTCAGTAAAATTAGCTTCAGTAAAGTTAGCATCAGTAAAGTTAGCTTCAGTAGAGTTAGCTTCAGTAGAGTTAACTTCAGTAGAGTTAGCTTCAATAGACTTAGTTTCAGTAGAGTTAGGTTCAGTAAAGTTAGCTTCAGTAAAATTAGCTTCAGTAAAGTTAGCATCAGTAAAGTTAGCTTCAGTAGAGTTAGCTTCAGTAGAGTTAGCTTCAGTAGAGTTAGCGTCAGTAAAGTTAGCTTCAGTAAAGTTAGCTTCAGTAGAGTTAGCTTCAGTAGAGTTAGCTTCAGTAGAGTTAGCTTCAGTAGAGTTAGCTTCAGTAAAGTTAGCTTCAGTAAAGTTAGCTTCAGTAAAGTTAGCTTCAGTAGAGTTAGCTTCAGTAGAGTTAGCTTCACAACATCATTTGGTTCCTTTTCATATGATTTTGTGGAATACTGTTTAAGAATCACAGCATATTAGCAAAGGACAAATGTCAAATTCTGAAGCCGTTCGTTACTTTATCGTTGTCCTTTGAGCAGATTAACCAATCAGACGCTCTTATTCACAATCCACTCCTCACAACTGATTTCACCGTATTAACTTGTTGACTTTGAGCAACAGAAACAGGTCTGTGATCAGTGTAATCACAAGCACACGACGCACGTGTGGAAGTCTCTCTTCAAACGGCTCGTATCAAGCACTCGATGCTCTCGCTGAGGCTTTGCTGTTCTGTGAAATCATTATCTGCTCATAATCTGCAGGATTAGACGTGTGTATTTAAGATCTCGCTCTTATAATAAAGTCTCTCTGCTGCATTGCTTTAGCCAGGGATATTTTTGTGTTAAAGCGGCGTATTGATGTGTTAAAGCGTGTTTTATGTAGAACAGGATTACAGATAAGAAGATTTGTAGTTTCTAGAGTTTCGTATGGCAAACATACTAAATTCATCCCGATTGAAATTCACAGACTTGCTTCCTTTGAATTTCCTTTTTTTTTATCTTTTTTTTTTTTTTTTTTTTTTTTTGAAGAGGTGGAAATCTTGACATGTTTCACTTTGGCAGTGTGGAAGAGAGTAAATTACATCTACAGCTCACTGAAACCACCATGAAAACCTGACATGTTTGCAGAACACCATAATTACTGGATTGGTACACTTCATTCCTTCAGTTTCACTTCACACTCGTGCCCACACACACACACACACACACACAAAAGCATACGTGTGTATGAATGTAAAACGGCACTGGCGGGAACATTACGCCCATCGCCGTTACAAGAGCATGCAAAAGCATATAATGGACTTCAATGGGAACCAAACGGTTCAAGGTCCAAAAGACAGTTTCAGTGCAAACTGTTCAAAGGGCTTTAAACGATTCCAGACGATGAATAAGGGTCTTATCAAGCGAAACGATCGCTCATTTAATAAATAAATAACAAAGTTTAAGTTTTATAAGCTCGCCTTGCTCTGTTCGTCGATGCACGTTCGTGACTCTCCTGTTCATCAAAATGAACGAATCTTTTCCCGAGTCAACTCGTTCATTTCGTTCGTTGAATGAACCAAATTACACGAAAAAAGATTTGCTCAAAATGTTTCGTCAAAAAATGCAAAAACAATCAAGAAGTTGAATTGTCCTTCAGATAAGCTAATTCACTACAAGAGGAATGTTGTTTCTGAAAGTTTTTTGAAGATCATCAACACGTTCCTGTAAACGAAGTGACATGTTTCCTCTGCGGCCTAAAAACACACACACACACACACACACACACCCAGATCTGCTCCTGCTGAAAGTGGAGACGCTGCCCTCACCGTTTGTTCACTTCAAACCACTTAACACTCGAGCAGAAGTCACTAACCCACGAGTGACGCGGAGGCGGGTAATCGCTAACAAACAGCCTCTCGTCGAGTGTGTGTTAGCTTTATTCATTGAGAGGATATGTGTGCCTTTGGGGTTTGTAGTCTTTATAATTACTAGGGGTGTAACGATACCCTCATTTCACGATATCATGATATTTAACTCACGATACTATATTATTGCGATACTTCAAGACATATGGTAAAAGGACAATGGTAACACATGTGTTCAATCTGCTTAAATCTACGAACAACTTAAGTTTACTTAATCCGTTTGTGTTGGATTACATGATTGATTTGTGTTGCCTCAACTGAAACTCGGTAAACTGTGTTTTGTTGACAGATTGATGATCAAAACTGATTCTCATAAATTCTCATATATACATAATTAATATATATATACATATCTATTTCTATGTTTTATTTTATAAATTATAAACTTTTTATATTGATTTTTATAAAATTATTAAAAAATATTAAAAAAGAATAATATAATTTATATATAATATTACTTTTATATTTGTATAAATAAAATAGTAACTAAAATAGGAAATATGTAATTTATAGATTTTTTTTTTCAATAAAATAAATATTTTAAATCTAAAATATCTGAAATAATCATTCTGAATGAAAGACTGAAATAATGAATGGATAAATGAATGAATGAATGCCTGACGCCGGTAAACGGTGTTTTGTTGACGGATTGATCAGAACTGATTCTCCACAGTATTTCCTCTGACCGGACCGTTTAAACCCCCTGTTTAATACAGATATCACACTTTAAACAGTGTTTACTAATTAATGCTCTAATTATTATTCTGAATGATGAAAACCCGATTGCTTCTCTTTAATTGATGAAACAGTTGCAGAAGATTTCTGAGAGTGAGTTAAAGCGGAGAGTCGAGGTCATCAGCGGCTGCTTTAACACAGATAACAAGCTCTTTCTTTCAACGTCTCAGCGCATATGCAAACCTCAGAAGATCATAACTGTGTTCCAGCGCTGGTTATGATTAGCCGCAAGCGTAGATCATAGAAGAAATCTGTCCAATCTCTCACTTCTGTCAGAAACAAACTCGCATGAAGGCAAAGTCCACTGTGGAGATCAATCTTTGATATTTTAATATCCGTGTGATTGTTGGGTAAGTAGTTTATGTTGCATTACACACAATCAACGCAGAACTGTTGAAGACAAGCTCTGTGTGTGTGTGTGTGTGTGTGCGCGCCAGTCAACAATGCGAGGAGAGTGTGTTAATCACAGGAGGAACACTGGCAACACAATGACAATTATTACAAATAAAATAAATATGCATGATTAATTTAATAGTTATTTTATTTTTAATATGTATATTATTAAAACAATTATTAAAAAAGAAAAATATATATATTTGATAAAATATAACAAATATTTGTTTCAATAAATGTATGTTTATGTATGTTTTTAATAAACATTTTTATTTGATATTTTTTTTATTTGAAATTTTTTATTTGAAATTATAACTTTATATAATTACTTTTCTAAAATAAAGATAAAGATATAAATAAATAAATATTAATTATATATATATATATATATATTTCTATAAATGTTTTATTTTATAAATTATAAACTTTTTATATTAATTTGTATAAAATTTGAAAATATAAAGAAAAAATAATAGAATTTATATATAATATTATTTTTATATTTTTATAAATAAAATAGTAATTAAAATATGAAAAATGTAATTTATAGATTTTTTTTCCAATAAAATAAATATTTTAAATCTAAAATATCCAAAATAATCATTAAAAATACATATATTTTCTATAAAACAATGATTAATATGTATATATAATGTAATATAAGAGCATTTCCTCCAAGAAGACTGAGTGTATTCAGCATCACAGTAATAATGCTTGTTAATGCGTTCACAAGCTCAAGGCTCTGTAGTTAATGTGTGTCATAAAGCTTCATTTCGCACGCAAGCAAACATTTAGTCCTGACAATTTACTGCAGGCTTTTCATAGCTGTCAATTAGAGCGTCCACCAGGTGAGATAATACCGGGCGATTGCACACTCATTATGCTAAATTAAATTATTCTCATCAAATGAGATCCTCAGGCTGTCTCCTCTAGTGAATAATGGAGTCGAGCCCGAGGGCCGCGGGGCCAGAGTCGCCGGTAATGACCGGGGACCGGGAGAATCCCTGGATGAGGAATAAGCCGAGCACGTCCCTGCTGACACCAGATTAATGGACACAGACTTTCACTGCAAATAATCACACTGAAGCATCGCAAACTCGAGCTTTTGGCTTGTTAACGGTGAGTTTCTGACGTCACAAACGAATCAGATCAACGTGTGATCGCCAATCAGCTAAGTGAGTGAGTGAGTGAGTGGAGGCGGGGCTCATTTGCATATTCATATAACCACACATACTAAATGAGGCAAGGGTGTCGAATTACATGCAAGATATTTTGAGGCATGAAAAAGGAAAAATAACGTTTAAATATGTAATTTTGGTGATCAAAGATGAGTTTTAAGGGATAAAATGATTGACTACGGGCGGGGGGACTTTAAGGAAATCAGTGTATGTTCCAGCACTGATGTAATCTGATTTGAGAGCAGGTTTATCAGGGTCAGGACTGTAAAAACTTAGTGCTTCCCACATTTCTGCTTTGAAACCCTTGACGAACACTGTGAGCTCATTACAGAGCGTGCGGTTTTTGATTGTTCGGTAACACTTTATTCAGATAGTCCAAGTAACTTTACAACTACAAGTCAAATAACTCTCAGTAGAGTATTAGTAGACTTTCTTCTTAATATCTGAATATATAACTCTTTATTTTGATGCTCCCCAACTATAATTAACTTTGCAACTACATGTCAACTTATTCTCCGAATTGTCCAGTCATTTTAAGCCAAAATGGGGCTCAACCTAGAACATAATGTTATGATATGATATATTTGGGTCTTTTTCGAAACGTTCCCCAAATGGGATTCTTCGGGGCTTTTGCTTTTCTTACTTAGGACATATTGTGGATACAAAATCAGTTGAAAAAAAAACTTTTTTCATCAAATGACTGGACCCGAACCTAACAGGTGAAATGATTGTGAAACGATGATAATGTTAAAACATAACCAACACCATCAGATCACATTTTCGATTTGTTCATCAGTCTGTTATAACTCAGGTACAGCAGCCAAACAAAATCTAAAGTTAATGATTTATGGGTCAAGAAGACCCATCACCAGGGCTTGACGTTAACTTTTTTGCTCACTAGCCAATTTGGCTAGTGGTTTTCCAAAATTACTAGCTACGCAGCACTTTTACTAGCCACATTTTTTGTTTTTGGAAAATTATGTTTATATGATTAAAGTTGACAAAGGGGCTTTAAACATGCTAAAATTTACTAACTCTGTTGTAAAGCTATTAAGATTACATAAAATAAGATGAGATCTTACATAAAATAAAATTGCTGCATCATTTTTTTTTGTTTTGTTTTTTAACAGCAGTAAATGTAATACAGAGTAGAATAAGTATCTGCATAGAAACAATGAGCAAAGAATAAATTATTTTTTCTAAGAAAAAAATTAAATTGAAAATGAATTCAAAATGAATTGTTGATATCAAGAATTGATTTTTTACTAGTAGAAATATCATTCCTGATATCAATAATTAAATTGTCAGTAGTTGAAATGTCTATTCTTGATATCAACAATTCAATTGTTACTAGTAAAAATTACCATTTTTGATATCTGAAAATGTATTTCTGATATCAATATTATTTCAGATATCTAAAATGGCTTTCTTACTAGTAACAATTACATTCATGATATCAGAAGTTAACATTGCCACTAGTAAAAATGTAATTATTGATATCAAAAATGAACATTGTTACTAGTAGCAATTCAATTGTGGATATCAAGAACAGACATTTCAACTAGTAACAATTGAATTCTTGATATCAAAAATAAAGTAACTCTTCAATCTGCCAGTCAGAAGCAGTTGTCAGTCATTTATGTGTGTGTATGTGTGTGTGTTTCTGGGAACAAATAGACCTTTGTAAAGGACGTACAGCACTGTTTGGGTGAATGGATAACACTCGCGCATCAAGAGAAAACGCTACACTGATCGTTTCATGTGACGGAGATTATCATGTTCTGTTAAAGCGTTCAATCAAACACGTCATAGAAGCTTCACCAGGAAACCAAACGCCACCGTCCTGTCCAATAATCACACACAGGATTACGGGTGGGGTTAGGGATCAGGGGGTGGAGATGGGTAGGATTAGGGGTGGGGTTAGGGATCAGGGGGCAGAGATGGGTAGGATTAGGGGTGGAGTTAGTGATCAGGGGCGGAGATGTGTAGGATTAGGGGTGGGGTTAGGGATCAGGGGGCGGAGATGGGTAGGATTAGGGGTGGGGTTAGGGATCAGGGGGCAGAGATGGGTAGGATTAGGGGTGGGGTTAGGGATCAGGGGGCGGAGATGGGTAGGATTAGGGGTGGGGTTAGTGATCAGGGGCGGAGATGGGTCAGATTAGGGGTGGGGTTAGGGATCAGGGGGTGGAGATGGGTAGGATTAGGGGTGGGGTTAGTGATCAGGGGCGGAGATGGGTAGGATTAGGGGTGGGGTTAGGGATCAGGGGGTGGAGATGGGTAGGATTAGGGGTGGGGTTAGGGATCAGGGGGCAGAGATGGGTAGGATTAGGGGTGGGGTTAGTGATCAGGGGCGGAGATGTGTAGGATTAGGGGTGGGGTTAGGGATCAGGGGGCGGAGATGGGTAGGATTAGGGGTGGGGTTAGGGATCAGGGGGCAGAGATGGGTAGGATTAGGGGTGGGGTTAGGGATCAGGGGGCGGAGATGGGTAGGATTAGGGGTGGGGTTAGTGATCAGGGGCGGAGATGGGTCAGATTAGGGGTGGGGTTAGGGATCAGGGGGTGGAGATGGGTAGGATTAGGGGTGGGGTTAGGGATCAGGGGGTGGAGATGGGTCAGATTAGGGGTGGGGTTAGTGATCAGGGGCGGAGATGGGTAGGATTAGGGGTGGGGTTAGGGATCAGGGGGTGGAGATGGGTAGGATTAGGGGTGGGGTTAGGGATCAGGGGGTGGAGATGGGTAGGATTAGGGGTGGGGTTAGTGATCAGGGGCGGAGATGGGTAGGATTAGGGGTGGGGTTAGGGATCAGGGGGTGGAGATGGGTCAGATTAGGGGTGGGGTTAGGGATCAGGGGGTGGAGATGGGTAGGATTAGGGGTGGGGTTAGTGATCAGGGGCGGAGATGGGTAGGATTAGGGGTGGGGTTAGGGATCAGGGGGTGGAGATGGGTAGGATTAGGGGTGGGGTTAGGGATCAGGGGGTGGAGATGGGTAGGATTAGGGGTGGGGTTAGTGATCAGGGGCGGAGATGGGTAGGATTAGGGGTGGGGTTAGGGATCAGGGGGTGGAGATGGGTAGGATTAGGGGTGGGGTTAGTGATCAGGGGCGGAGATGGGTAGGATTAGGGGTGGGGTTAGGGATCAGGGGCGGAGATGGGTAGGATTAGGGGTGGGGTTAGTGATCAGGGGGTGGAGATGGGTAGGATTAGGGGTGGGGTTAGTGATCAGGAGCGGAGATGTGTAGGATTAGGGGTGGGGTTAGGGATCAGGGGGTGGAGATGGGTAGGATTAGGGGTGGGGTTAGTGATCAGGGGCGGAGATGGGTAGGATTAGGGGTGGGGTTAGGGATCAGGGGGTGGAGATGGGTAGGATTAGGGGTGGGGTTAGTGATCAGGAGCGGAGATGTGTAGGATTAGGGGTGGGGTTAGGGATCAGGGGCGGAGATGGGTAGGATTAGGGGTGGGGTTAGTGATCAGGGGGTGGAGATGGGTAGGATTAGGGGTGGGGTTAGTGTTTAGGGGGTGGAGATGGGTAGGATTAGGGGTGGGGTTAGGGATCAGGGGGTGGAGATGGGTAGGATTAGGGGTGGGGTTAGGGATCAGGGGGTGGAGATGGGTAGGATTAGGGGTGGGGTTAGTGTTTAGGGGGTGGAGATGGGTAGGATTAGGGGTGGGGTTAGGGATCAGGGGGTGGAGATGGGTAGGATTAGGGGTGGGGTTAGGGATCAGGGGGTGGAGATGGGTAGGATTAGGGGTGGGGTTAGGGATCAGGGGCGGAGATGGGTAGGGTTAGGGGTTAGGGTTAGGTAACAGGGGGCGGAGATGGGTAGGATAAGGGGTGGGGTTAGTGATCAGGGGCGGAGATTGTAGGATAAGGGGTGGGGTTAGTGATCAGGGGGCGGAGATGGGTAGGATAAGGGGTGGGGTTAGTGATCAGGGGCGGAGATTGTAGGATAAGGGGTGGGGTTAGTGATCAGGGGCGGAGATTGTAGGATAAGGGGTGGGGTTAGTGATCAGGGGCGGAGATTGTAGGATAAGGGGTGGGGGTAGGGATCAGGGGCGGAGATGGGTAGGATTAGGGGTGGGGTTAGGGATCAGGGGGCGGAGATGTGTAGGATTAGGGGTGGGGTTAAGGTATATGTAAGGTGGGAGGAGTTGGATCTGGATTTCGTGTTCTGCAGTGAGGACCAGCTCAGAGCCAGGGCATGTTTAATGGATTACTGTGTGCTTAATTAACTAATAATCCTTCAGTCTCCAGGCGTTCGCAGTCGTTTGTTCTGAGCTTCGGGACGAGCTGATTACAAACATGACTATTCCATAATCAGCTTGGAGACACAAACACAGAAGTAACCCCTGAATGCTAACAGGATTAATGACACACCTTTCCAAACACAAATCCGAGTCCGGCTTTATTCCTTCATCTGTCCTCGTGGATGCAGAGTCTCCTGCAGCTGGACGAGTCTAACCGAAGGCCATCAGTCCACCCAAGTCTGTTTGGTAACACTTCACTCGAAGGGGTGTGCATAAGACTAACACGACACCCTCATAATCATGACATGACATCAATATGAAGAAGGGTTTATGCATGTTTGTGACAACTGTCATTAAGTGTCATTCACTCAATTATGACATTTTGAATGCAAATATGACACCTTGACATAAACCAATACATCATAACCTGTCAGTGTCGTTGTCATGACAACTAGACATTACTAAGACAACACAACCTGTTATAAACATGACCAAACTTATGACCTAATGATCAAACTTAAGAAAACACCTTTTTTGGAAAATACTGTATAATAATAACAACAAGAAATCGGTACTGTAATATAATTTCTGTTTAGTAAATAAATCATTGGTTTGAAAAGCCAACACAATTTTCTGTTCTTAAAAAATGGCCATAATGAGTTTTTTTTTTGCATTACAGTAATGAGAATGCTATACTAAACTGCCTTAAAAATAAAGAAAAAATATTCAATTGGTCCAAAGCATTGTAAAATATGTTTGAACAATAATTTTAAAATTTTATTTTTTTAATTTATTTTTTAATTAATTTATTTATTTTTTATTATTAATTTTATTCTTTCAATATAATGGCGAATTATGATTTCACTGGTCGTGATTTTTCTGATTGTGTTATATTCATATTTTCGTCTCCTCTGCATACACAGATAAAGCCGAGTATCTCGAACGACTGTCGAAGAGCGGCGCTGATTGAACACACACCCTGACGAGCGCAGGCTTCCAGTTCCCATCAGGCCAACCCTCATCCCAGCACACACTCCATTCAAATCCTGGAGTTCAGAAATCACACACACCGAGAGCAATGCATACTGATGCTCCTGTCCAGGGGTGTTTATTCCCATCTTTTCCTCAGGAATCTGTTTGATTGAGTTTGATATTGTATTACAGGCAAATGATTGAGTCATCATACACACCCTTGCGTTTCAAATGACTTTTCTTCCTCAGTGGAACAAAAGGACATGTTTAACTGGATGTTCATGCTGAAATATGGGTCGAGGGACAGTGAATTATTACAGAACTCTGGGGTTTTTGAGGTAATATACAATATTTCAATCATGCAGCTTAACTTCTTGGCTGAATTTTCAAGTTTTAATGATGTGAAACACAACAAGAGGACTTTTACGTACATTCAATCTAAAGCATTATAAGTGAAATATAATGCAATATATATTTTGTTTCAGTTACTGTAGATGCCAAGGCAATATTTATAATTTTGTTTAGTTTAAGCCGAGGTATTAAAATTACTAAAACAGAAAAAAATATAGAAATTTAAATAATAGTAATAATAATAAACACAAAAAATAAACTCAAAATATGAATAAAAACTATTTAGACATATTTTAAAAAAAGAATACAAAAAAACTTTAATCGAAATGAAAACAGAAAATATATTTAAAAAAATTCAGAATATTAATACAAAACTATACCAGCATTTAAAAAAAAAAAAAACGAATGCACTGAAAAAATGTTATTAAAGGTTTAATTAAAAATTAAAATGAAAAATATATTTATATTTCTAAGTATTATATTTCTAACTTATATTTCTACTTCCTAAATTTATATATCTAAAACAAAACAAAAAATATATAGACATATTTAAATAACAATAATAAAAAAACAGGAAAAGAACAAAAAAATTACTAAAAGGTTAATTAAAATGGAAAATATAAGAAAATAAAAACTAATTAAAAATATTAATAAAAATGATAACAGTATTTTAATGGTATTAAAATAACACTAACCAGTTTTTTTATCTTCTTTTATACAAATTCTCAGTCAAAGTTCATCAAACCTGAAAGACTCGTATGAATAAAGCTCAAATCTAGTGCGAACGGCCTTTAAAGTCAACCTGAAATCAAAACACAACTCTACTTATTCTTTCAGTTCATGTTCCTGTGATGATTACAATCACGTCCAGTCCTGCTGTACATCTGTTCCCCACTGTCTGTCCTGTTTCACTATCAAATACCTCACATTATTATCATAAAATAATGCATGTGCGCAAACACGAGCTCTCACAACAACAAATAAATCCATTCATTTACCATTAATTCACAGGATCTGACAGGCGACAGCAAACGCCTGCAGCTCTTCCTCATTCAGCATTAATGCGATTACTGTAAACGATGATGTCACAACACGAGGTGCTTCAGTGCCGATTCCTCAAAGCGCCGTTGTTGGACTTCAGCCACAATTTTGCAATATTTCACCTTATATTAAGAGTGATTGTTTTTTGTTTTTGATAAATGCCATATTTTTGTGTTATTTAAATTGTATCGTGAATGATTTAAGGGTAAAGAGGCCAACTAAAACGAACACTGATCACCATAATGGTGACTTAAAATGACATTTTTTTATGTGATTTTGCTTGTTAACATCAGGTGTCTTCAATGTTGGCAATAAAAAAACAAAGACTTCTTAATTCCTCTTTGACGTCTGTCTGTTATTCAGATATTTTAGTTTTAAAAAAAATTACTCATTTTAAATGGTTAACTTTTAAGGAATTAATTTGATTAATTTTTACTCGTTTCTAATTTGTTAAATTTAATTAATAATATTGCTTGTAATCTGCTACCACAATTTTATTGAGTAGATATGAAGAGTTCAGATGCAAAAGCCTCTAAATGCCATTTGAAATTTTCTTCTTTAATGATGATTTTTAGCAAGCTTGTATATTTAAGTTCAGTAATTTCACTTAAATGGCAATGATAATTACCTATTAATTGTTATTTAAGTGAAATTACTGAACTTAAATATACAAGTTTGATAAAAATCATCATCAAAGAAGAAAATTTCAAATGGCATTTAGAGGCTTTTGCATCTGAACTCTTCATATACACTCTCAGAAAAAAGGTACAAAAGCTGTCACTGGGGCTGTACCTTTTCAAAAGGTACACTTTTGTACCCAAAGGCTGCATATTGGTACCTTAGTGATACATATTAGCACCTAAAATGTACATTTTAGCATCTAAAATGTACATATTAGTACCTAAAATGTACATATTAGCACCTTAAATGTACATATTAGCACCTAAAATGTACATATTAGCACCTAAAATGTACATATTACCACCTAAAAATGTACTTATTAGCACCTAAAAAGTAAATATTAACACCTAAAATGTACATATTAGCACCTAAAATGGACATATTAGCACCTAAAAATGTACTTATTAGCACCTAAAAAGTACATATTAACACCTAAAATGTACATATTAGCACCTAAAATCTACATATTACCACCTAAAAATGTACTTATTAGCACCTAAAATGCACCTAAAAAGTACATATTAACACCTAAAATGTACTTATTCGCACCTAAAATGTACAAATTAGCACCTAAAATTGACAAAAGTTTATCTTTTGAAAAGGTACAGCCCTAGTGACAGCTTTTGTACCTTTTTTCTGAGAGTGTAGCGTATTAATTTTTATAGTGTAGATATACAGTACGTGTAATCATCAGACTAGCATGGAATCCATGTTAAAAAAAAGTTATGGATTCACGTGTCAAATCTTTGTCTTTGTGCTCCACCCTTGTGGGAATGGCGAAGAACGAAACATGGCAGATCGCCGTTACATTCAGGACTGATCTCTCTCAAAAGAGGGACACTATGACATTCTCACATCCCAAAGCGTGAATTATGGGATAGAGTTGTGCACTAATGATGGGCTGTGCGTCCCCGGTGGTCTGGTGTTCACTGGGCCGTAGCTCTTCTCCACTCAACGCACGCTTACGGCAATGTCAGCGCTGCTCGTGAAGGTTTGCAGGAAAGACCTTTCAGTCCACTAACATAAAAGTACACGCACCTGCAAAACTGCGGGATACAAGTTTGCAATCCCTTGCAAATAAGCATGAAAATCGTAATCTATCATTATCAAAACATACTGGATATGAAAGTAAAATGTTTATTTATTTATTTTTTTTTTTTACTACTATCGTTCACTAAAACTGTTTAAAAAAAGCTGATTAAATAAATATTATATTAAATAAAATATGAATATTAGTTCATTATTAAAATCGTAATCTACACTCTTAGAAGAAATGGTTCTATTTAGAACCAGAAATGGTTCCATCCCCCGCTTCATATATGGAACTCCAAAATGGTTCTATATAGAACCTTTTTTTTTTGGTAAAAGGTTCTATTGGTCAATTACGGAACCCCAGGGTTCTATATAGAACCCAGAGGAACCCTTTTTTAAGAGTGTATAGAACCTTTTAGGGGTTCCAAATACATAGCGCTGATAGAACCTTTTAAGGTTCTATAGAACCTTTTCTTCTAAAATGTATCAGAATCAAAACATACTGGATATGAAAGTAAAATGTTTATTTTGTTTAATTTTTTTTACTACTACCGTTCACTAAAACTGTTAAAAACATTTCTGTTCATTGAAATAAAGCTGATATTAAATACAATATGAACATTAGTATATAATAAGAAATGTTGCCTTGGCAAGCAACTGAAATAAGTTTAAGTAAAAATGAAATTGAAATGCATTACATCTAAATAGCAATAAAATAATAATAAAATGACACGCAAACATAATGAATAGTACAAATTAAACTAAAATGAACATAAAACGCTATTTAATTCAAAACATGAATAAAACTAATAATTAATCCACATTCACTTTTAGTCATTATAGCAGACACATTTGTCCAAAGCGACTTACAAACGAGGACTAAAGAGACATCATGAAGAGGCAAACAACGCAAGTCAAAATACAAAGATAAAGGTAAAAATAATGATTTTAAAAAACATGATAAATGCTGCCTTTTTCTCAAAACATTTTCTATGAACATAAACTGGGAGTATCAATATATTATATTAAATTAATAAATTAAATTAAATAAATTATGGTTTGGCAGTTTCAAGGACTGCATATTTTTAATAAAACAACGCTATACTCAAAATAATATTAACCGGATAAAAAAAAAAAAACGTGAACAAGAGATCCAGCACTAAAATAAAGACACTTGATCCGCTAAATGAAGAACACATAAGTGCATTGTACATCGCCCACAAATCTCATTTGCATATGTAAATCTGAGCCTGAAGCACATTCGAGCCAGATGTGCACTCTCTGCCTGAACACTGTATATCTCTGATGCTAGCCAGAGTCTTCGAGGGAGACCAGTCTTCACCACTGAAGGTTGCGAGGTCGAAGGTCAAAGGCCGTCTGGCCGGAACACAATCAGACTGGTGTGTGTTCACAGACCTCATTTGCCCCTCTGAATCTCGGGGTCTTCTCTTGAACGGCAGACAGAAAGGCTAATTTGAGATTATAAAAGGTCAGTGGCCGTGACCCGTGTGTGAATATCTGCAGCCATAATGAGAAGGGTTCCCGTTAACAACACAGCCGATCTAATATTGCTTATGGTGGTGATTAAAGCATTCGATTCCAACAAAATGGGTCCCACTTTAATGGTCTACTAATTAAAAAACAATACATACACACACTACTGTATGAAAACAACTTCAGACAGCGCATCAGTACCGCATTAAGGTCTATTTCACGCTTGAACGGACAAAATTGTGCCAAAATGCCCATTTTGTCGAGTATCCTCCTCATAAATTAGTTAAACAGTCTTAATTAGGTCTTAAAGTGACAGCAGCCTAATAAAGTATTTGTGCAATATAGCATACAGAAGGTGATGGACATTTTGGGGGGAAAGAAGTACTTCCTTTTATCATTTAAACATGTGACTTTTCATGAAAATGCTATAATCCAAGATTGCCACCACCATATGATGTCATAATATGCTAATTAGATGGGAAAATGTAATCCCTACATAAACTTTGGGTCATCCTTAATATTTCTCGAATTTACAGAAAGTCTCTGTTATCACTTTTAAGATACGGCCTTTTGAAATTAAGATGTGAAAATCGAACATTTAGGAAAAAACCCTCAACAAAGTTGAAGAGAAAACAGTATCAGTACATTAATTCATTAAAATATACTGTCTTTATGTTTGTTTCTACATTATTTTGTAGATTCAATGTGAATTTACTATTAAAAGTTTTAAAATATAAAAAAATATATTAAAAATGTAATGTTAGGTGTGATTAATCGCGATTAATCATAGAAAATGTGTAATTTATTAGTTAGTGTTTCATCGATTAACGAAATTTTTTTTTGGTTTTTGAAAGAAGTCTCACCAATGCTGCTTTTGTTTGATCAAAAAATACAGTAAAAATCGTGAAATATTATTACAAATTAAAAACAGCTGTTTTCTACGTGAGTATATATATACACTAATAAATGCTGGGTTGTTTTAACCCAATTTTGGGTAAACCCAGCCATTGGGTAACATTTTTAAATTACATTTTAACCCAATGGCTTGGTTTGTCCATATTTTACCCAAAATTGGGTTAAAACAACCCAGCATTTATATTATTGTGGACAGCCTAAGGCACACCTGTGCAATAATCATGCTATCTAATCCGCATCTTGATATATGAGGCGGATGGATGGTCTTGGCAAAGGAGAAGTGCTCCCTAACACAGATTTAGACAGATTTGGGAACAATATTTAAGAGAAATAGGCCGTTTGTGTACATAGAAAAAGTCTTAGACCTTTGAGTTCAACTCATGAAAAATGGGGGCAAAACAAATTTTGTTCAGTATAATAAAATGTATGGATTTCCAGAATCATTCCTCCAGTCTTCAGTGTCACATGATCCTAATATGATGATCTGATGCTCAAGAAACATTTAGTATTAACAGTGTTAAACAAATATTGTTGGTTTAACTTAAAAAAATGAAGTAACGTGGTTGCCTTAAAATTTAAAGTTCATTGAAATGGAAAAATTGAGTTAATACAATGAAGGAGATTGATTTAATCACCAGAAACTCAAAATATTATGTTATCGGAACTACATAAATTATTTAAGTTGATTTGACAAAAGAAAAAATGTGATTACAGATCATGAAAATATTTTTTTACAGTCCTTTGATGAATTGAATGTTCAAAAGAACAGCATTTATTTGAAAATGAATTATTTGTGTGAAAAATGTCACCACATGTGCCACTGTATTAATGTCGACAGATATCAATGACATTTGATATCACTAAACAACAGTGTAAAAAATATTTTCAAGATTTGTTATCACAACATTTTTCTTTTGTCAAATCAACTTTATAATAATGTATTTAGTTGAGATAACTTCTGATGATTAAATGAATCTCCTTCATTGTATTAACTCACTTTTTCCAGTTCAATCAACTTAAAATTTTAAGGCAACCCAGGTTACTTACTTTTTTAAGTTAAACCAACAATATTTTTTTACAGTGTAATAATCACAACATTTTTTTTCTTTTGTCAAATCAACTTAAATAATTTATTTAGTTCAGATAACATATAATTGAGTTTCTGATGGTTAAATCAATCTCCTTCATTGTATTAACTCACTTTTTCCAGTTCAATCAACTTAAAATTAAGGCAGCCAGGTTACTTACCTTTTCAAGTTAAACCATCAATATTTTTTTACAGTGAAGTAATCTGGCTAATGGCTTAGAAAGTCTCTAAGACTAATTATTTTTCCAAAGTTACTAAAAGCACATCTGTAATATCGCTGATTGTTCTGGCAGCCGGAAGCCGGTGAACGTGATCGTATTAAGCTCCGACACTAAGGTGCGGATGCGAGCTGAGCGAATAAAAGCAGAACCGATAAACGGACAATAGCGCCAGCAATCCCGTAACAGGATTAGCCAGCGTGACGTCTTCAAACATCAGCCCAGGGCAAACACAGGGCTTCTGGGAGCGGGCGCGAACGCACCGAGCTCGCTTTAAAACGTCAGATGAATTAGCCCGAAACAATCTCCGAGCGCTGACTCCAAATAGAGATTTGAGGAACAATGTTGTTTTCTAATCCAGATGGGGAAAGACTTTGTGTTGCGTGTATCTGAGCAACATAATTCATTTGGAAGCGAGTGGACTGCTCTGAATGTTCAATTTGTGCCTCGACAAGCTACGGGAATTATAGTGCAAATGAACTCTGGATTTGTAAATCAACTGAATGCTAATACGGCACACAGGTGATTGCACACGAGCGGTGAGACTGCATTTCCCTGCGCTTTTCCCATACTCCTGAAAACTCAAACTAAATCCCTGTATCGTCCCTCAGGAGAATTAATTTTTGTGATATTTTAACACACAGAGCATTCTGGAGCACCCTGACCACAAATAAAGACATTATTTGATCCGATTAAAGAGTATTTTCTGAGGTAGATGTGACACACGTTGGTTTATTAAAGGTATAGCGGAGGATCTTTCCGAATTTTAGAGAAGACCCGCCCTCTCCAATTTAAAAAAAAAATGCACATGGACAAACACAACACTCTTGCTCCCGAGAGGGAACGCCTATTACACCTTACACAATTATGTTGCAAATTATAAACTAACTCAAAAACATTCATAAAAAAGACAGCATGTCAAACGCCCTTCCGTGTTTTATTTACTTATTATACTGATCGATTGAGTGACCGAGGCGAGGACTCAAGACATGATATGTGCAACCCTGTATCACACGAAATACGTTCTGAGAAAACTATTTTGTAAATCACAATTACGTTACATAGCAACATATAAGCAGTGCCATTACGTTGGTCCTTAACCTTATATGTCTCATTGTTTATAATACGTTATTTTTATAGTTGTAATGGAGAAGTAGCTTGTTGCATTTGTGTAATAATAAACACACAAGGTTTTAGAATATTTCAGGGTGATACCATTTATCATTTGGTCAAAAGGCTACTTTAGACAAATTGAGATGTTTACCGTGTCTATGCGGTGCATGACTTGTGCCAGGGCTAGCATTGCTAAGTAGCTTGCATTAACTTTTACTAGTGATTTTAAATGGATTTCTCCAAATAGCATGACAAACTTTACCTGTCTAGTAGAATCTTCGCGATCGCGACTGCGGCATCAGAAGCCCAACCTGTGCTTTTAGCGCACGCCAGCGTGTGATATTCACCCAAAATCACTCACTCTTCTTATCATACACTTCGTATAAATTTTTTCTCTTTCGACCCTCAGTCATTTTCAAAGGAATGGCTGAAACCGCAACTCCGACATACCTGAAAGTGAAAACTACATAGGGACGAGCACGTACGACGGCCTTACGTAAACATATCACCAGAATGATTGACACTTAGGTGGACCAATAGTATAGACTACCCACCCGGAAAAAGAAAATCCTTCGCTATACCTTTAATGTCTTTGCTTGGTTGAACCACTGATTGAATGATTACATATGTACCGGCTGGACCAATCAGACACAGAAATGTATATTTGAATTACATTTAATGAACAAAACTGCATTCATCTCCTGCCTGTTAGTCGCAGAGCCTCACGAAAATCAGACTTTCCTTCATTAATGATGAGCTTCAAACTGAGCTATAAATGACCTTGTGTGTATGAGTCTCTTGTGTGGTATTTGGTACGGCACAGTGGAAAAATCGTACATTTCCGCTGATAAAATAACTGCTGTCTGTGGTTGTATATGGGCTGTGGCAATAATTACAAAATAAATAAATAGCTCGCAGCAACATATGGATAAAATAACTTTTTGGAAGTGTGAACTTAGTTCAAAGTTGTGAAGTATGAACTATGAACTGAACTGGTTCACTGAACTTTGAACTATGTAGAAAGTGAACTTTCCCAACACTGGTGCTTACCCAGGGAATAGAGAAAACTCTCTCCCAACTGAGTCAAAATAACCACAAAAGATCCTCATTTCTGCACTCAACGCAGAATAAATCGATTCAAGTTCAACGCCAGCGACTCACAGAATCATCAAACCTTGTCAGAAACCAAACAGACCAAGCACTGAGGAACGTCCTCTCAAATCTCCAATGGTTAAATGACTCGTTTCCATAGATAATCTCCCTGTTTCCGGTTTCATTCGGTCACTTTCCATCTTTCCAATGTATTGCAAGAAAGAATTATTTCTAATTATTATTTAACTGATCCAAATATTCATAATCATTAATTCATTTCTGTAAGTTGCACTGATGTTCATTCATGTTTATTTGGTGCTGTATGGCAAACCGTTTTAGCTTAAATTGTATCCGGCCTTACTCGTCGTAACTGCAGTGAGAATTGAATTAGAGAGCTCTGTCATTAAAAATGAATGGAAGTAAATGGAGACATACAGTATGACTAGTAAGAATTGAAATGTAGAGCTCTCTAATTGGATTTTTTACTAGTAAGAATTGAATTGTAAAGCTCTGTAATTGAATTCTTACTCGTAAAAATTAAATTACGCTGAGTAAGGCTGGGTACAATTTAGGCTAAACCGGCTTGCCATAGTGCTGTAACTAGTTGTAAAGCAGAAGAGAGTATCGGTTCCTGATAGAGCCAGACCGATATTATCGGCCGATATTAGGCATTTTCCATAATATATCGGCAGTTATAATGGTTAATATTTAAAAGATAAAATAAAAATGGACAAAACACGCTTAAATCATCTCTCCTTGGCCTGTTATATTGAAAATGTATGTTTTACAATTTGCAGTATGATGTTATCTATGGCTCATCATAGACTAGCTAACCACAAAGCTAGCTAATGCCACTATCTCCAACGTTAACATTAATGAGCTTGGAAACCACAATGAACTTTTTCTGCCTAAATAAAGTAATGATTACTGTATTTATAACTCGCATATCTCTAGTTACACTCCCTGCATTGTAAAATGTAAGTTATACTTGCGAGGAGTGAACATTTAGACATAGAGAAAAAGTATCAAACGTATCTTGTGCAGAAAAGCTTTTCTTTTACACGTGTGTGAAATCCAACAATATTTAATTAAAAAAAAAAAATATCGGCCGATATATCGGAATTTAAAACCCAAATATATTTGTATCGGTATCGGCCTTCAAAATCCTTTATCAGTCGGGCTCTAGTTCCCGAAGTCTTTGCTCAGTCTAAGGGAAAGTAGTTCATTTTCGATTCTTTTGAGGTTTATTGTTCTTGCAATTTCACCCCAACAACACCTACAAATCTACACGCTTCACATAACTGACATATTTTGATTAAAAATGCAAGATTTTGGAAAAGCGACTAGTTTGCAGGCATGTTCCCAACAGCTGAATGCGTCAGTCATCAAATCGCCACTTACCTGATGAGTCGGGAAAGAGGAAATCGAAGGATCATTTTATGATGAAAATGTTGAAATCACACCCATCGCGAGCGGCACGGACACATGGAAAGAAGCAGAAACACACCAAACGGAACAATTAGTGAGACAATAAATGTGGTGTGTGTGTTTTGTCTAATGATGGGAAAGATGCTCTATTTATTAACATTTATACTGGCACCTGCATCAGTCGGATTCGGATAGTTTATGAAAATCGGTCTTTTGTTTGACGGCTGATTTAATTTTCCAAACAGATAGTTAATAGAACGACTTTGCCAAACAACACATAGTTTATATTTTAATTAGTTTTACAAACAATAACTTGGTTTCCCTGGTTACGCCTGATGGTTTATGTAGCAACCGGAGATATTTATATTCGGAGAACTGCTAACTTACGAGCCAGAAAGTTACATTTTGTTTTTTCATGTTAAAGGAGTAGTTCACTTTTAGAAAAACTTTTGCTGATAATTTACTCGCCCCCATGTCATCCAAGATGTCCATGTCTTTCTTTCTTCAGTGGAAAAGAAATTAAGGTTTTTGATGAAAACATTCCAGGATTTTCTCCATATAATGGACTTCAATGGGGTCCAAATGGTAAGACAGTTTCAGTGCAAACTGTTCAAAGGGTTTTAAACGATTCCAGACGATGAATAAGGGTCTTATCAAGCGAAACGATCGCTCATTTAATAAATAAATAACAAAGTTTAAGTTTTATAAGCTCAAACGCTCACCTTGCTCTGTTCTGTGATGCGCGTTCGTGACTCTCCTGTTCATCAGAATGAACGAATCTTTTTCCGAGTCATTTGGTTCATTCAACGAACGAAACGAACGAATTGACTCGGAAAAAGATTTCTTTTCTTTTCTTTGAAGTACGTTCTTATTTAAATATAGTACAGTACGCGATTTCGGATGCAGCCAATCAGAATCGAGTATTCACCCAGACCATGGTATAACAAACAACAACAACAAAACAGCCAACAAAACAGTATAAATACATGACATTGAATTAAACACTGAACCTGTCTTTTGGACCTTGAACCGTTTGGTTCCCATTGAAGTCCATTATATGTAGAAAATTCGAAGACATGGACATCTTGGATGACATGGGGGTGAGTAAATTACTCCTCATTTAATCGCCTCATAATTTTTTGACACAAATGTGAATGATGTTTGTGATACTACAGTGATTGCTGTGTTTTTGGACGGTGGATGTGTTCATCGTGTAACACAAGTATCCATTAGCAATCTGCTCAGTTTATTTCTCGTCTAGTTTTGATCCTCTGCCAGGTTTAGCGTGATCGCTGCTGTGCATTAACGCTCCTCTGAGTGTCTCTCCTGTTCCTCCTCACACGCCATCAGCCGAACGGAGATTTCACAGCACTATTATCTGTTTACGAACAGCTGAATTCGGCTGCGAGGGGAAACGCTTTCCGCCCACCCTGCTCTTATTCATTACTCAAAGATGAGGAGACGGCGCTCACGCTAAAGGCCTATCCGTACGCCCGCCGTGGGAAAATGTCATCCGTGACAACCTGAGCAAACATCAGAGGAGCTGAAATAGACCTGGACGCTGACGAGAACAGCCGTTTAACGTTTTAATGAGCTGTGTGTGTGTGTGTGTGTGTGAGCCTCACACGAACCCGTCCTCGTGTCTGGCTCCCTCTTTTTCTGAACAGAGCGTTTAGGGAACGTCGTGCTTCAATGGAAGGCGGTAATGAGTGAGGAATGACATTTCTATGGCACAGTGGCATTTAGTTGGACTTATCGACATGTGTGACATTTGTATTTCCTCATTCATCTCCCGTGCAGCCGCTGACGGAGCAGAAAAAGAGGGAAAAAACAAGGTTGACCTTGTTTTATTGTTTATTTATTTTGGACTTCTGTCCTCATGGTACTGGTGCATGACGTGTTATTGCTCAGAAGATTGCTCAAGTCTTCTTTATTTATAGGCGTTTCTCCTAAAATCCCTGTGGAGAAATAAACGAGTCACGGATGAAGCTGATGAGCAATGCTTGAGTTCATCTCTGTCTTTAGTCCTATTTCCACTGGATTACTATAATCTGGAGATCTCGTGTGATTTAGATTGTGCTCTCGATTCAGTCAGACACACACACACTTAATCCATCTACGTCTATTAAATCTTTGACAAGAACGATCAGTGATTCAGATCTGTGTTCGCTCTGCCGCTGACCCAGAGAGAGAGCAGTTGTCATGTTTAGTTATGAAACAGCATCATTTTGCTGGTAAAATAATAGAAGTATACTGGGATAAACGTTTGATGAATTGATGCTTCAAATAAAGATTCTATCAATTACATCGTTACACCAGTAGGAGGCGATGAGTGGCTATTTAAAATGCTCGAAGCATTCAAACACGTTAAAAAACTCTGATTTATCCAGTAAAACAAGTCTTTAGGAGTGAGTCATTGAATCGTTCACTCAAAAGATTTGTTAAAAAATGCTGATTCATTCAGGAATGAAGCAAGTCTTTATGAGTGAGTCATTGAATCATTCACTCAAGAGATTTGTTCAAAAATGCTGATTGATTCAGTAATGAAGCAAGTTACGTAATTATGAGTCAGTCATTGAATCATTCACTCAAGAGATTTGTTCAAAAATGCTGATTGATTCAGTAATGAAGCAAGTGAAGTCTTTATGATTGAGTCATTGAATCATTCACTCAAGAGATTAGTTCAAAAATGCTGATTCATTCCGGAATGAAGCAAGTTACATCGTTATGAGTGAGTCACTGAATCATTCACTCAAGAGATTTGTTCAAAAATGCTGATTCATCCAGTAATGAAGCAAGTGAAGTTTTTATGAGTCATTGAATCATTCACTCAAGAGATTTGTTCAAAAATGCTGATTGATTCAGTAATGAAGCAAGTGAAGTCTTTATGAGTAAGTAATTGAATCATTCACTCAAGATATTTGTTAAAAAATGCTGATTCATTCAGGAATGAAGCAAGTTACGTCATTATGAGTGAGTCATTGAATCATTCACTCAAGAGATTTGTTAAAAAATGCTGATTCATCCAGTAATGAAGCAAGTGAACTCTTTATGAGTGAGCCATTGAATCGTTCACTCAAGAGATTTGTTCAAAAATGCTGATACATCCAGTAATGAAGCACGTGAAGTCTTTATGAGTGAGTCATTGAATCATTCACTCAAGATATTTGTTAAAAAATGCTGATTCATTCAGTAATGAAGCAAGTCTTTATGAGAGAGTCATTGAATCGTTCACTCAAGAGATTTGTTTCTAAAATGCTGATTCATTCAGGAATGAAGCAAGTTACATCATTATGAGTGAGTCATTGAATCATTCACTCAAGAGATTTGTTCAAAAATGCTGACTGATTCAGTAATAAAGCAAGTGAAGTCTTTATGAATGAGTCATTGAATCATTCACTCAAGAGATTTGTTCAAAAATGCTGATTGATTAAGTAATAAGTTTTTATGAGTGAGTCATTGAATCGTTCAAAATGCTGATTCATCCAATAATGAAGCAAGTGAAGTCTTTATGAGTGAGTCATTGAATCATTCACTCAAGATATTTGTTAAAAAATGCTGATTCATTCAGTAATGAAGCGAGTGAAGTCTTTATAAGTGAGCCATTGAATCATTCACTAAAACAAATAATTCAAATTAATAAAATGGTGTTTTAACACATTTTGTCAGAACCTCTAAGAAATGACATGGTATTTTGTTTAGTAGTCTACTCAGAATCATGGGAGAATCTGTTTTAAACACAAAACAGGTATATATACATATTCTGAATTAATGACATGTATTTTTTTTATGATATAAAACTAAGATAAATAATAAAATACATATAAAACCTAGACCAAAAACAAGAAAAAATTTGCCAGGTCTGCATAATAAAAGTATTACACCCGTGGCGTCAGTTTCAAAACACACTTTTGTGGGAAAACACAGCCTTGCAAACCCTGATTTATGGCGACTTCAAAATCTATATTTTTTGCATATTGTTTTTCCACACCTGACTCAGCACAGACTGAGACACTGAAGGAGTGTGTGCTAAACAAGCCAAGAAACAGAGGACAACAAATGAATTACATCATCTGATGATTTGCATAAACACTGGAAGTGCGGCCCGTCTGCATGATTCATGTAACAGACACACACTGAGACTCAATGAACACCTGCAGCTTCTTCCACAGTGTGTGTGTGTGTGTGTGTGTTTCTTTAAAACTCTTGAAGTGCGCTTTAACACGAGTGCTTGTGCTCAACTAATGTGATTAGTCTTCAAAGAGAATAAACGAGCAGCCGCTAATTAATGAGATTTCATGCAACACTAACACTCAGATGGACAGACGTATTTGGGCTTTTAAAACTATATCTCTTCATTTAGGAGTGTGTGTGTGTGTGTGGATCAGGAATGAGAATAGAGGGATGCAGATGAGACACAGGTCAGTGATCAGTGTGTGTCGTGTCCCGCAGAGACGCTCCTGCGCACAGAATGACCCTCCAGATCCCGAATGAATGTCAAGGAGATTCGGACTGGAACTGTCCTGACTCCCCGTGTGGATCAAGTGTGTGTGTGTGTGTGTGTGTTCTGACTCCCTATGTGGATCAAGGTCACATCACTTGAATGACACACACAACCGACACAGAGCGCTCAGACGAGGGGACGGAAGATAATGACCCTGGCTAACTCTGGCTAGTGTGTGTGTGTGTGTGTGTGTGTGTGAAGGTTAAGAACAAACATTCTTCCTGTAAAATTAATTACAAAGATGTTCATTCAGAGTTATCTGCTCTTTAATAACGTTCTCAAAACTGAACATTCACAACATTAACGTGATGAGAAACGCTCTCATATTTATGTTTGCTGAAGCAACACAACTGTTCAAATCAGGGGTGACATCATCTCAGTTGTGCTCATGAATATTAATCAGGTGATGTCATGCCCAGCCTGAACATTAAAGTTAAAAGGCAAATAATATTCAGTAAACTGCATTGATTTAGCTGGACTTGAAACAGAATGAGATCACAGAGTAATTGAATTAAATTGAGCTGAATGAATCACACTATATTTTGTCTTCTGCTTTATTGTTGAAATTGAATTAATAAGTGGAACTATTGAATCCTGATTGAGGAATTTTGCGCATGCATAAATAATCTCTCGCGAGGTTAACTACAACGTCCTTCTGCTCAACGAAACACACACGCCAGATCATTACACAGCGTTCATAAACACATGCGTGTGTCGAGAGGTCAGTGAGCTATTATTATTATTATTATTACTGCATCTGAAGGTTTATAAGTATATCAGAAACATCAGACGCATATAAAGTAGTCGAAGCCAACAGAACGAGGACGGCTATCAAAATATAGAGAATTATGTTAAGGGGGAAAAAAAATGACCATACTTTTCACTAACCACTTAAATAATTATTAAAATGTTGAAATAATAAATTAAATAATTATTATAAAATGATGATGATTAATATTATTATTTTACAATTTTAAATGTTAAATATAATTGTCATAAATACTTTATGTTAAAAATAATTAATACATTTTTATTATTATTTAAAAATAAAAATCATTCAAATTAAATCGATCAAATCGATCATATAACAACAATCAATAATTTGTTTGCATTCATTTAAAAAACCATTAAGATGTTAAAATAATAAATTAAATAATTATTATAAAATGATGATGATTAATATTATTATTATACAATTTTAAAGTAAATAAAAAAATTTAAAAAGATGTTATATATAATTGTCGTAAATACTCGTAATTATTACATTTTTATTATCATTTAAAAATAAAAATCATTCAAATTAAATCGATCAAATTAAAACAACAATCAATAATTTGTATTCATTTAAATAACCTTTAAGATATTATTATAATAAATTAAATATTTATTATAAAATGATGATGATGATTAATATTATTATTTTACAATTTTAAAGTAAATAAATACATATAAATATAATTGTCATAAATACTTGATGTTATAAATAATTAATACATTTTAATATTTAAATCACAAGGGGTTTAGGGGGGTCTAAATCACACCAAAAAACACTAATCCTGTGTGAAGAGGGCTTTAGTACAAGTACAATAGAGAAATGTAACACAATTGAAGTAGTACATTAGTGAAAAGTCAATTGAACAGATTGCCCATTATGTGGATTTTGGAAATAAGCCATTTGTGAATAATGGAAATCATGAACTGTTTCTCCTACGAGATTAAAGGAGGAGTTCACTTAAAATAAATAAATAAATAAATAAAAAACTTTTGCTGATAATTGACTCACCCCCATGTCATCCAAGATGTCCATGTCTTTCTTTCTTTCTTCAGTCAAAAAGAAATGAAAACATTCCAGGATTTTCTCCATATAATGGACTTCAATGGGGTCCAAACGGTTCAAGGTCCAAAAGACAGTTTCAGTGCAAACTGTTCAAAGGACTTTAAACGATTCCAGACGATGAATAAGGGTCTTATCAAGCGAAACGATCGCTCGTTTAATAAATAAATAACAAAGTTTAAGTTTTATAAGCTCAAACGCTCGCCTTGCTCTGTTCTGTGATGCGCGTTCGTGACTCTCCTGTTCATCAAAATGAGCGAATCTTTTTCCGAGTCAATTCGTTCATTTTGTTTTGTTTCGCTTGATAAGACCCTTATTCATCGTCTGGAATCGTTTAAAGCCCTTTGAACAGTTTGCACTGAAACTGTCTTTTGGACCTTGAACCGTTTGGTCCCCATTGAAGTCCATTATATGGAGAAAATCCTGGAATGTTTTCATCAAAAACCTTCATTTCTTTTCCACTGAAGAAAGAAAGATATGGACATCTTGGATGACATGGGGGCGAGAGTAAATTATCAGCAAAAGCTTTTTTTTTTTAAAGTGAACTACTCCTTTAAGAGAGAGACGTTTCGTAGGCGCCAAGCAAAATCAAAGTTGGCTGAAAAAAACAAAAAACAAATGAAGGAGATCATCAAGGTCTGAGCAGGAACGATTCAAGACAAATCCAGTGAACTGTGCACACATCCAGAACAAACTCAAAATAATCAAGGATCGGCACACTGCCGCTTCTGCTCCCACGCGTTTATTCAAATGAACAACGTTTCAAGGCAAGCAACAATCATGGAAAGGTGCAATTTATCCTGACCTCATTAGTGACCCAATCACCCAACGCAATAACCACATCATCACACACTGAAAAACACACTCAACTCGGGTGATTTCCCAATCTGACACTGCAGTGATTTGAGAATCGCTCCCCGACTGTTCACACACCTGTGTGTGTGTGTGTGTGTGTGTGTGTGTGTGGAGTAACAGCAGGAGAACACGTCCACACACACACACACACACACACACACACACCTGCGGAGTGAAGAGAACATCTGCAGTCGATCAGCATCTCGCTTTAATCAACCAATCCCGAGTGAGCTTCACACACACACACACACACACACACACACACATGGTTTCACAGAGGTCCTTTAGCCGGTACAAGAGCATCAAAACTTCTCTCGGCCATTTGTGCAACTTTAACAGACTCTAAACAGAGAACTGACGTTCAGAGGAACTCACACAGATTGCTAATGACTCTTCTACTCACCAAAGCTACATTTATCTGATTAAAAATACCAAAAAAACAGCAATATTGTGAAATATTTTTATAATGTGAATTGGCTGTCTTCTATGCCAATATATTGTAGCGTGTGATTTATATCCTGTGATCAAAGCTGAATTTTCAGCATCATTACACAAAAATATAAATTCAAATAGATATTAGAAATTGTCATAATATATAACAATCAGTTTTGGGTAAGTTACTATAAAAAAGTAATTAATTACTAGTTACTAATTACCTCTTCAACAGTGTAATTAGATTACTGTGCTAATTACTCTCTCTAAAAAGTATTTAATTACTTTTAATTACTAATTACTTTCAAAATCTCATATCAGTCTCAACCAGCTGAATAATACAAGGATAGACATGAATCTAAATAAATACTAGATTACAAATACTTATGTTTTTATTATTGTTTATATTGTATTATCACTTTTTTGATTGAATTTGTTTGTAAATTTCTTTTTGAAGCTGACCGAAATAAAATTATGAATGAATGAATAGAATTGCATGAATTATCCTTATTATAAAAACGTACTTTTTAGCATCAGACGATACATTTTGATGTTAAACCCACTATTGTTTTATGTCTGATCTCATGACATTTTCACACTTTTTTCATACATATTTTACAATAATTCATACGAATTTGTACGAGTGCGGTCGTAATATTTAGACACCTCATAAAATGCATACGAATCGCTGTGAGATCGGATTGATCTATACACGGTATTTACCTCAATTACATCAGAAGTAACTATAATTAAATTACAGATAAATGAAGAGTAATACTTTACATTTTCAACGGAAAAGTAATTAAATTACAGTAACTAATTACTTAGTAATTAGTTACACCAGACACTGATAGCAATATTACTGTTTTTGTTTTGATCCAATAATTGCAGCCATGGTTTGAGAGAGACTTCTATTAAAAACATAAACCAAACTGTTGAACGGCAGTGTATATACATGATACACATGAATATTGTATTGCTCATAGGTTTCTCATCCACTAAAGCACAAGCGAATCAATAGCTGATGCAGATGATGAACTTCGAGACGCTATTTCAGTCTTTCTACATCAGAGTCCTGTTTAAAATCCTTCACAATGTGTCGGAGAAACAATTAACTGTGATTGTTCTTCCCGTTGGGCGTTAAATATTATATTATATTATAAAATGACTTATTTAAAGAGCAATAAACTCAATATGAACTGTCTGCAGTCCTCCATAATTCTGTGTGCAGGATAATTCTCTGGCATTAATTTCCAATCAGATCAAAGCGACGCTAATGAAGCAGTGTTTAAAACCAGATAACGTCCCTCGAGATTCCTCAACATCTCGATAGACACATGAAGCCTCACGCTGATCAAAGACTGGATCAAGAAAACAAGCCGAACCAGCTGAACGTGCAGCTTTAAGACGGCCCGCGGGACACTCTCAACAACGAGAAATCACGTACCGGGAAGTTTCATGTGTGTTTGAGAAAAGAATAATCATAAAACTTCAGCATAATCTCTAAATGAGGCCGGGTTGAAGTGAAGCACCTGAAGACGAGTCGTTAAAGTTTCCAAGCATGTACAGCCCATTCTCACCCCAAGGCGTCACCTAACTGACGCCTTGGGAAGCATTTGGACATGCTTCAATATCTGACGCTTTAGGCGCCCTTTAGCGTCAGTTAGATGACGCCCTAGGATCGCGTGTACCCTACCCCCACCCCACACCTAAACCTAACCGCGTCCTCTAACAGACGCTTTCCTTTAGCATCAGTTAGATGACGTCGTAGGATCGCGTCATGTAAGTCAGGGGTTCTCAAACATTTTGGTGCCAGGGACCCCTTTCAGGGGAAAAAAAATTCCAAGGACCCCCCTCATATTTATAACAGTTATTGAGCACAAAGTTAATGTGTGAGCGGCAAATGAAATATTTTTGCACAAAATGAATGGTCTCCACCCAGGGTACTATGCAGGAATTTCTAAATAGCCTACTAAGGTAACGAAAGTGATCTTGCTAGGAATCACTTAGTTAGGATCCCTCACTTAGGAATTTTTGATGTTCTTGATCTACACATGTGCATTTTAAGGTGTTTTAAGGCCCCACAATTGGATAACTATAGATTTAGTAGAAGCATGTCAGTCAGTGGCATACATTTTTTTTTTTTTGTCAAGATGTCACGAAACACAATCACATATTCCAATCAGGAATGGCCTTAAAAGAGAAATGTTTCAATAATTAGGCCTATTCTGCACACAAATAAAGCCCATAAGCCTATAAATACAATGATAATGGCATTATGTTTAATAGGTGCGTGCGTTGTTAATTTGAGCTACTGTAATTAGCTAAAAAAAAACATACAGTATATGTTAAATATATGAATCCATAATGTTAATCTCATGGGCACAGTATGTTTCTATTGACCTGCTTTTTCCTTTGTTAAAGTTGAGCTTGATTAATACTTTGCAAACTGATTGTTTCAGTCGTTTTTTAAAACTTTTATCTAAAACAGCTGTTTAGTTTATGTTAATTTAAGGCCTACATCTTATCTCGCACTTTATGACCGTTGACTGAAACGTCGTGCGGGGAACTTTGAGTTCACTCCGACTCAAACATTTTGACATTGACGAGCTATCGTTGTTAGTCTGCTGAAGCACCTCAGACGAGAAGGTCGGTATCATCGCGATGTGCATCCTTGCAACCTCAGTTGTGGGTACGGCCCTGTCACTATGCACTTTTATTTTGATAATGATCAGACTTCTAATGTCAAATCTACAGTAGCAGTGCTAGAACTGACTATTGTGCGCGCACGCGAGACGCCGGCGCGCAATTACATGGGAATTTTTCCTCAGCAGTGGAAACAGGAATACTCTTATTTATGGTCATAGATAAGACAAGAGTGCATCATCCGAAACGGTAAAGTGTCCATTTTTTATTTGTGTATAGGCTACATTATAAATGACTACAAAATGTCATGCCTTTTAAAAATACAGAAAAGAACCGGATGCGGGTTCATGCCGTCTCTCTGTCTCCTTTCTGGCGCACGTCCCGCAAAATCAACAGCAGCGAATCTACTTGACGCAAAGACATAGATTATCTATCTATAGAAAACTTTAAGTGTCTACTTTGTATTGTTTTATGTTAAATGCTTTATATAAGTTACTTAGGAATAAACAGCATGTTTTCAGATGATAAAGAAAACATGACTCATAGCATGGAAAAAAACGTTAGGTTGTAAATTATTTCGCGGACCCCCTGGCTTTAGCTCGCGGACCCCCAGGGGTCCGCGGACCCCACTTTGAGAACCACTGATGTAAGTGACGCTAAAGGGCGCCTAAAACGTCAAATATTGAAGCATGGTCAAAGGTGACGCCTTGGGGTGAGAATGTGTTGGCATGTAACTTTCAATCTGTTAGACAGTCAATCACTGGAAAGCTTTATAGCAACAGAATCATACCTAATTATGAGGATTTATGAAATGGATTGAAGGACATAATTAATGTGATCCTTAAAAAAAAAAAGGAAAAAAACATATATATTGGGTTGTTTTAACCCAATTTTGGGTAAAATATGGACAAACCCAGCCATTGGGTTAAAAATGTAATTTAAAAAGGACATAATTAATGTGATCCTTAAAAAAAAAAAACATGTATATATATATATATATATATATATATATATATATATATATATATATATACGTATATACTCTAAAAAAATGCTGGGTTGTTTTAACCCAATTTTGGGTAAAATATGGACAAACCCAGCCATTGGGTTAAAAATGTAATTTAAAAAGGACATAATTAATGTGATCCTTAAAAAAAAAACATGTATATATATATATATATATATATATATATATATATATATATACGTATATACTCTAAAAAAATGGTGGGTTGTTTTAACCCAATTTTGGGTAAAATATGGACAAACCCAGCCATTGGGTTAAAAATGTAATTTAAAAATGTAACCCAATGGCTGGGTTTGTTCATATTTTACCCAAAATTGGTTTGTATATATATATATATATATATATATATATATATATATATATATATATATATATATATATGTATGCTAAACTAAAATGTGTTCCTATAAAAAATATAAAATATCATGGAGGCGCAAACCTGCAATAATGAAAATTGAATACATATATTGATAATTAATTAATAATATTAATAAAATATATATGACTGATAAAATAAAATATAGTTCATGTTTTCTTAATTTATTATTTTCTGCATTTATTTTAAATGTTTTTATATTATATTTAAACTTGTATTTATATATTCTATTATTATATATTTATTTATTATTATATGTTCTACACTGTAAAAAATATTGTTGGTTTAACTTAAAAAATTGAGTAACCTGGTTGCCTTAAAATTTTAATTTGATTGAAATGGAAAAAGTTAATACAAAGAAAGAGATTAATTTAACCATCAGAAACTCAAAATAATAAGTTATCTGAACTAAATAAATTATTTACGTTGATTTGACAAAAGAAAAAATGTTGTGATAACAAATCTTGAAAAAAATTTTTTTTACAGTGACACACACACACACACACAGTACGGTTTTCCTACTTTAAAATAAATATAAAATACTAATATAAATAATACTGTTTCTTCTATATAAATATATTTTATTGAATAAATATAAAAGAATAAACAAACAAAAATCTATCAACTAAAATATACATAATATAAAACATTATAAAATAAGACATTGTGTTCCTTCTATAAAAATATATTAAATAAATCCATTAAAATTATTTATTAAATAATTAAATAAAATATTAATAAACAATACAAATATCATATATAAACTAAAATATACAAAACAATTCAATAAAATATAAGATAAACTGTAAATGGTTGAGAACTGTGAGAAGTGTGTAAACCATAGGGACTCGTTCAGTGATCACTATTGACACCGTGTTTACCTAAACAACAGCATCCAAACACCGTCGGCCAATTAATCTCCGCCAGCCAGAACACCGTCTAATTAAAGCAATTAAAAGTGCATGAGGAGAAACATCACGAATGCAGTGAGACGGAGGATCGATACGAGCTCGTAATGAGCAGAACAACAGCGGCTTCTCTTCACTGCGACACACACCATCCGAACTACACCCATCCGACCCAACACCAACATCAACAACCAATGACTTTCCAAATGAGAAAAATAATAATAATCCAGAGATTGATTACGTCATTCAGTCGTTCTGATGACAGACTGAAACACCAAACCAACACCTGTGATGTGATTGGTCCGCTGGTGAGTTTTACGATGTTTGTGCATCATGTCGTGTCCATCCAGCGCATCCCATAATGCACATAAAAATAGCCAGATGGAAACATAGATTATGTCAATAGTATAAAGTGTGATTTATTCCTGTGATCAAATCATCATTACTCCAGTCTTCAGAGTCACATGATCCTTCAGAAATCACTCTAATATGAGGATCTGAAGATCAAGAAACATTTATGATTATTATCAGTGTGGAATTTTTTGCTGTTTAATATTTTTGTGGAAACCACGTTATTTTTTTCAGTATTCTTTGATGAATATAAAGTTCAAGCATTTACTTGAAACAGAATCTTAACATTGTGACACGTCTTTACTGTCACTTTTGATCATATAACTGCACCCTCAGTGAAAAAAAACAAAAAAAACAGAATTAGTCCAAACTTTTGTCCGGTATTGTACAAAGCCTACATATATATATATATATATATATATATATATATAAGGGGTGTAACGGTACACAAAAATCACGGTTCGGTACCTCGGTTTTTAAAGTCACGGTTCGGTTATTTTCGGTACAGTAAGGTAAAGAAATGCAAACATTAAACTACTGGTTGTTTAGTTTAATATAAACTTTATTTTAACATTGTTTTAAAACTTTTCGAACAATTTGTATAGACCTTTTTAAACACACTTTTTAATTAAATATAATAAATAAAAAATACAGTATATAACAAAAAAAAAAGAATAAGAAATAAAATGTTGCTGCAAAATTCTCCACTAAATAAAATCCTCTAAAAAACCCAATATCACAAAATAAAATATAATAAAAATAATAAATAACTATGGATAACAGTGGAGCATTACCAATCCCAGCTTTAAGGCTTGCCCATATGAAAAAAATATATATATATATAAATTTTACAAAGTGTAAAGTGCAGCATCAACAGTTTCAGTTTTTAGACCTGCTCAGATTCATTCAACTTTCATGTTTTTTGTCAAAAAGATTAACTTGTATGTATATATATATATATACACAACCCAAATTGGGGTCAAATATTGACAAACCCTGTAATTGAGTTAACATTTTAAATTATATTTTTAACTCAACGTTTGGGTTTGTCCATATTTTACCCAAAATTAGGTTAAAACAACCCAGCATTTATATATATATAAATAAAACATTTTACAGTTTACTTTGTTAATAGCTGTGGAAATGGGCTGGCAAACCCAGCCGTTGGGTTAAAAGTTTGAATTACGTTTTTAACCCAACATTTGGGTTTGTCCATATTTGACCCAAATTTGGGCTAAAACTACCGAGAATATTTTTGAGTGTATGTTCTCTAAGTCATTTATCATATAAGAGATGTATTATATACAGTGGCTTCTCCTATTTTCCTCAGTGATATTTACTGCCAGTTTATCAGGAAGTGTCGATTTTGTTCCCTTCGACTCGCTTGATGGAAACGCTTGATTTATTGGCAACTGTTTTATTCGATATTCCCATCCGATATGCACATCTGTTGAATGGCCAACTCTGGATGTAAACACACACACACTAGAGTCGGTGAGGGGGTTGATGGAGCGAACGTCTCCTCCTCTCTCTGTGCGTCTGAAGGGAAATGTGAGGGAATTACGGCCATTCGTTCTGAGCTGTTCATGCTCCACTTCTGCCTGGACGCTCGAGGTCTCGAAGCCTCCTCTTATCAGCACACGTTCAGGAACAAACGCCGGCCAAACGCCGCACGCAAAATCCTGGGATACTTGGGAATTTGCAGGGAGGACATCGAGAGCTTCTGGACGAGACCCGCTGAACTTCTCAACACATTTTACAAACCGTTTTCAGCATTCTCTAAAAAATGTGGGTCAAATATGGACAAACCCAACCGTTGGGTTAAAAATGTCATTAAAAATTAACCCAATTGTCCATATATGGGTTGAATCAACCCTGCATTTTTTTTAGAGGTGTAACGATACCCTTCGATACATGTCACGATACTGACTCACGATACGATACAAGACATGATAAAAGATTAATTTGGTTTAACATTGTGTGTGTAAATGAATATTGCTGGACTCCCAACGCACAGAGACACCAGAAAAACAATATTCATGATTCTGAAGATTAAAATACACAATTATTAAAGAGGAATGCTTGATCTGTCACTGACTACATATATATACAATAATGTCAGCCACTTTTTACTGGTAACATCAAACATCTGGAATTATCAGGACCACAAATATTGCATTATTATACATTATATTCAAAATTATATATACACTCTAAACAATGCTGGGTTGGTTCAACCCAAATTTGGGTCAAATATGGACAAACCCAAATGTTGGGTTAAAAATGCAATTTCAAATTTTAACCCAACTTTCAACTGTACATTTTTTAATTGCATTTTTAACCCAACATTTGGGTTTGTCCATATTTGACCCAAATTTGGGTTGAAACAACCCAACATTTCCTAGAGTGAATCAAGTTCTATATAAACTCTAAACAGTGCTGGGTTGTTTTAACGTAAATTTGGGTCAGTTATGGACAAACCCAAATGTTGGGTTAAAAATGTAATTTCAAATTTTAACCCAACTTCAACTTTCACTTTCAAATGTACATTTTTAATTGCATTTCAACCCAACATTTGGGTTTGTCCATATTTGACCCAAAAATTGGGTTCAAACAACCCAACATTTTCAGAGTGTAGTAGTTTAATGTAGTACTGAGACTAAAACTCTAAAATCTTGAATTTTTTTCTCACACAGTAATTTTTATTTTGGGTGAAATAGACAATACACTCTTAGAAGAAAAGGTTCTATATAGAACCTTAAAAGGTTCTATCAGCACTACGTATTTGGAACCCCTAAAAGGTTCTACACTCTTACACTCTAAAAAATGCTGGGTTGTTTTAACCCAACTTTGGGTCAAATATGGACTAACCCAGCCGTTGGGTTAAATTTTTACATTACATTTTTAACCCAACATTTCGGGTTTGTCCATATTTGACCCAAAATTGGGTTAAAACAACCCAGCATTTTTTAGAGTGTAAAAAAAGGGTTCCTCTGGGTTCTATACTGTAGAACCCTGGGGCTCCATACTTGGCCAATAGAACCTTTTACCAAAAAAAAAAAAATTAAAAAAAAAATGGTTCTATATAGAACCATTTTGGAGTTCCATATGTGAAGCGGGGGATGAAACCATTTCTGGTTCTAAATAGAACCATTTCTTCTAAGCATGATATACATGTAGTTCCATTTGTGTATTGTGACTGTGATATTGTTACACATAAACATTTGATAAAAGCATAACAACAGAAGTCGTGAAACTTTGGGTCAAATATGGACAAACCAAGCCGTTGGGTTAAACATTTACATTACATTTTTAAGCCAACATTTGGGTTTGTCCATATTCGACCCAAAAATTGGGTTAAAACAACCCAGCATTTTTTAGAGTGTGACTTGAGCAGAAAGATGCGACAGCCGAAAACACTGGATCTCTCCGAGAGTGAGGATGATTGCGAGTCAGTCGTTAATGATGCCGACTGAATAGAAATGGAAGAGCAAATTGCCTTTGAAGGGCCACATTCTCCAAATGAAAAGATCCCGACGCTATTTGGACGTCTATCATAAAACTGCGCTTGCACTTCATGATCTCAGAGTTTATTGCCATGTAGGAGTGACCATTTAAACACAGCTTTTAATAATGAAACAAACTAAATAAGTGTCATTTTATCTTTCCTTGAATATATTCAGGTTGGAAAGTGACTGATGAAATGCTTTCACCTGTATCACCTGGATCGCTTCTTAATGTGGAGATTCACATGAAGGCTGACGGATGAATATGCGTCAGGATTTACACGCATTTCTTTTTATTAGAATAACACTGAATTGCTCTGACTCTGAAATGACTTTCCTTTGCAACTGACAAGTTATTTTCCTCAATGAATGTCTTGTTTTGATGTTTTAAAGCAGTATGTCTGTGACTTTAAACATTATGAAAGTGTCACGTCTATTGGACAGCCGACATTATAATCACAACATGCTCAAATAAATAAAACCAAACTACAGATGTGCTCGAGAGTCTGTGCTCACATGCATGAACGTACTGATCCTAGAACAGCCACACGACACGATAATTCAGTCATGCATGATACAGACTTCAGTAAAGCGGTCACATAATGGCTGGAGTAAAATCATGTCAATATACGAAGACAAAGATTTCTTACAACAAGTAATCTGAAGTGTACATTTTAAAAATTACCAAAAAAAGTGAAATGTGATGCATTTTTAAGACATTTAACATGCTATTTTGTTATGTTTTTGTATTTCTAAGATGCAATAATATCAGGGCTTTTATCGTTAACTAAAACTAAAACTAAAACTATTAAAAATTGTTTTTTGTAAATAGAAATCATTTTGAAATAAAATACATATATTATATATTAGATAAATAAAACCATTAGAAATGTTGCACTAAAATCAAAATGTCAACTGATAATATATAAATAAAAAGTATTTCAAAATATTATAAATACTACAATAGTATATAAATAATACTAAAATAGTTTCTCTTTCACAAAGTTTGTTTTATAATATACAGTATGTTTTTTAATATAAAGTATTTTTTTATAAAATATAATATTTAGTATTTATAAATAATAGTATTTATAGTATTTATAAATAATATATTTAGTATTTTTTATACTAAATATAATAATAAATATATTTAAAAAAATAAAAAATAGAATAAAAATGCACATCGCAAAATTAGTAAAACTAAAATCAAAATGTCAACTGATAATATATAAATAAAAAGTATTTCAAAATATTATAAATACCACAATAGCATATAAATAATACTAAAATAGTTTCTCTTTCACAAAGTTTGTTTTATAATATACAGTATGTTTTTTAATATAAAGTATTTTTTTATAAAATATAATATTTAGTATTTATAAATAATAGTATTTATAGTATTTATAAATAAAATATATATATATTTTTTTATACTAAATATAATAATATATATATTTAAAAAAATAAAAAATAGAATAAAAATGCACATCGCAAAATTAGTAAAACTAAAATCAAAATGTCAACTGATAATATATAAATAAAAAGTATTTCAAAATATTATAAATACCACAATAGCATATAAATAATACTAAAATAGTTTCTCTTTCACAAAGTTTGTTTTATAATATACAGTATGTTTTTTTATATATATATACAGTATTTGTTATATATTATACTAAGGTTGTCAATTAAACA
>NC_142774.1:41122500-41160000 GCF_988280905.1 Pimephales promelas | reverse complement strand
TTTTCTTTAGAAATTCAAAAACATAAATAACGTTTTGTCGCTGTGGCGTGAGATCGCTCTAGAGAAGCAGCAGCGCTGATTAATAATACCAGTTACAGCGCCAAATAAACATGAATGAGCATCTGAAAGTGTGTTAAAGATAGAGTACAACTTATCCAAATCCGGATCATGTCACATTGAGTCGCTCAATCAGCGTTTCAACCGTGGAAAGACGTCAGTTAATCAGCTTATAATCAATGTATCGTCATATTTACCTCAGAAAACCCACATAAACTCGTTAGTCAGCTAGAAAAAAATAACTCTAGAGAGGAGCATTTTGATAAATATATACATTATAATCTTAATGTTCTTCAATATTTAATGCATATTTGAATAAATCTGGCAATTTTTCATGACAGCCACCATTTAAATGTTTAAATTTCATATAATCTTCTTATTATAAAAATAAATAAAAGTGTAATTTAAGTGTTTGTATAGCTACAAAACAGTTCATTATTATCTTCATATTAGGCTAATGAAGTCTATAGGCTACAACTAGACTCCCATAGTTTACAGCATTAGTTCAGAGATTTGATTCCCTTGAGAAAAATGGCCATTTATTATAACTGATATCCAAAATAATCAATATTGAATCGAATCGAAATTGAATCGAATTGTGAAATTTGTCTCAATACCCAGCCCTACTAAAAACCTTATTACCTTTTGATTTACTTCTTTGGGAATGAGACAATATTACCAGTCACCCTGAGACTTTCAAAATGATATTAAACACTCCTTAGGATTATCAAATTCACATTAAAACCATATTCTTGTGTGAGTTTTCAGTGTTATTGACTCAGAGAGAGAGAGAGAGAGAGAGAGAGAGGTGTCAAATGTTAATCTGCAAACCATTCTTTGGTCGAGTTACTCTACCAGTGTAACTGTATTTAAATAGGGAAAACGTGGAGGCGTGTGGTCGCTTCTCTGCTTGGCCCATATTGAATGAACTGGGCTAGTTAAGTGCTATCAAAGTGTCTCGCGCGCCAGAGCGATTGAGGTGTGCATCAACTCCGTATCCCTTTAATCGGATATGGGTCACAATTGAAAGAATGTGTAATGAATCAGATACACTGTTAGACCTTACCAGGTTTTTTACAGTAAAATACTGGCAACACTGTTGCCAGTAATTTACTGTAAAAATGCACTAAAACTCAAGTTAACTAAAAAATACAACTTATTAGTTTTAGTGCATTTTTACAACACTGTTTCCAGTAATTTACTGTAAAAATGCACTAAAACTCAAGTTAACTAAAAAATACAACTTATTAGTTTTAGTGCATTTTTACAACACTGTTGCCAGTAATTTACTGTAAAAATGCACTAAAACTCAAGTTAACTAAAAAATACAACTTATTAGTTTTAGTGCATTTTTACAACACTGTTGCCAGTAATTTACTGTAAAAATGCACTAAAACTCAAGTTAACTAAAAAATACAACTTATTAGTTTTAGTGCATTTTTACAACACTGTTGCCAGTAATTTACTGTAAAAATGCACTAAAACTCAAGTTAACTAAAAAATACAACTTATTAGTTTTAGTGCATTTTTACAACACTGTTGCCAGTAATTTACTGTAAAAATGCACTCAAACTCAAGTTAACTAAAAAATACAACTTATTAGTTTTAGTGCACTTTTACAGTAAAAGTAAATTTTACTGTAAAAAACCTGGTAAGGTCTAACAGTGTATAGGCCACAAAGCAGAATTGGGCATCAAGACCTGCAGTGTAAACGAGGCCGTATTCATCTTTTAGCATCCGCTCTGCTAATCTTTGTGTGTGACAGCCAGAAGACCTGCGACGCCGTCTCACGGGTCGACTTTAATACATTCAGTGGCCTTGAAGGTTTCATTGGCAGCTCTACAGTTTTCCCACTCCAGCTCATTATGAGCGACACGCTTACATGCACGATCTTCCTCTGATTATACTTACAGTAATGTCTCAGGGTCAATACGAGTTCAGCTCTTCAGCATCTGTGGCATGACGGCCATTACCACGGACAATTTAGCAACTTAGACTCATTCTTAGAGAAAGCAAGAGGCAATAAACGATAAACGCACATTGTTTTGAACGTAGAGGCACAAAACGTTTCAGTGCAGTTATAATCCAATAGTTCCTTACATCAGAAGCCCATTTAACTTTATCGAGTGTTTATAATGAGCAGATTTTTGATTTTGGGTTTTTAGTGTTGCGAGAAAGATCGTCAAAACATGCACACATTAAAACATTGTGACATTTCCTTATAAAATATCTATAATGTATATATATAATATTTATAATGCAAATTTTTGATTTTGAGTTTTAATGTGTGCATCAAAACATGCACACATTAAAACATCTGACAAAGCAAAGATCTTGTGACATTTCCTTATAAAATATCATAATTTAAAGCATTCATAGACCTTGTCGGCTTATTAAACATAATCTGTTTAAAATCGTGCATGCAAACTCACTCAAGGCAAATCAAAATGTATTTGTTTGCATTGATAACTCTGATTAATGATGTTTAGAAGTTGATTCATCATGCAAAGAATCTTGTACACGTGTGTATCCTCTCTCTAAAAGCGTTTTGAAAGGTTCTTTGAAGAAGTTTAATAGCATTTGCAAATTAGGCTGCAGAGCTTCATTATTGCGTTGAGAAACGTAATTACCGGTGCTAATAGATGTGGTAATGGAGACGGCACAGTCAACTCTTCAACGTCTGAATGTCAGAAACTGTTATTCTATAATCAGAAATCTTTTTGACGTTACGAGTGCAAACATTGATAAACAGCATCACAGTCCGTCGGCAAACATCCGCAGGAGTTTAATAACAGCAATCAAGCGTGAACATGTATCGCCTATATCAACATCAATGCACAAGTGCATGAAATATTGAATTATTTATCTCAATGCAATGCATTATTTATCCACGGCAAATGCTGAGGAACTAATTTTCAGTATTATCTCTGTTGAAATGACCTGTTAAATGAAGCACTTTGCCTTTACTCATCACTGAAGTGAAAGACTGTTAGTGTTCCTTTGGTAGCTTGTTTTCATTTGCTGTCTCTCTCTCTCTCTCTATATTTCTCCTGACTCTCTCGCTCTCACCTCAATCTCTATACTCTATTTCGTGGTGATTTAGCGCGGTCCGCGGTGGCCCTGAATTGCTCTGAGAAGATTTGGTCCTTGATAAGCACGGAGAGTCCGTGAGAGAAGCCGGTCCGCAGATCCAGAACCTCCACGCGCCGTATAATCATTATTTTAATGTCTCTCGCTGCCATTAATCACAGTCAGAGAGTAAAACACGGAGAGAGAGAAACAAGCAAGACAGAAGGAGAGAGGATGCTCATGTTTGTGTAATTTGGGATTTACCTTATTTATCTTTATTCATAACAGTGCCTTTTAGACAATTTCAACCTCGTGTTTCAACATATGCACATTTTTATTAAAACACAGTCAATCTGTACATATCATGTTATTATTATACTATTTTATTATTATTATAATATATTATAACACACACACATATATATATATATATAAAATAAAAACATACAATGTAAAATGTTTATTTTTAATTATTTAAAAATATTAAAGATAATATATACTGTATGTTGGTATATTATATATCATTATATATGATACAAAACTTAATAGTTGTCATACTATATATATATATATATATATATATATATATATATAAATTATTTATTTATTTGTGTGTATTGAAATATCTATAAATATTGATTTCAATAAAAAAATATATGTGTGTGAATATATATAAGATCATATTTTAATATATTTTGTGTGCGACATGACTATGCAAAAAAATTGCATTTAGGTTTGTACTATCATGTAAAATGTTGTATTTACACCAAATAATACATATATTTATTACTGTATGTTACAGTGATATTAACTTGATATATATATATATATATATATATATATATATATATATATGAAGAGTTCAGATGCAAAAGCCTCTAAATGCCATTTTAAATTTTCTTCAAGAATGTTAATTTTTATCAAGCTTGTATATTTAAGTTCAGTAATTCCACTTAAATGGTAATGAAGATTACCGAATTGCCATTTAAGTGAAATTACTGAATTTAAATAAATAAGCTTGATAAAAATGATTATTCTAGAAGAGAATTTCAAATGGCACTTAGAGGCTTTTGCATCTGAACTCTACATATATATATATATATATATATATATATATATATATATATATATATATATATATATATATATATATATTATATGAGTGAGTATAACTTAAAAGACTAATTAAAAAATACAATATAAAATGTTTTTTTAATTATTAAAAAAATATTAAAGATAATATATATATGTTGGTATATTATATATCATTTATATATATATATATATATATATATACATGCAAATAACTTAGTTTTCATATATATATATATATTAATAAATATATATATATATATATATATATAGGCTATATTAGTTAATTCATAATTTATTTATATTTATGTACTGAAATATCTATATAGATTTCAATATTTTTTATATATATAAATACTATATATAATTACATTTTTAAATATTTTTTATTATATTTTTTTGCATTTTAGTTTGTACTATCATGTAAAATGTTGCATTTACACCAAAGACTACATATATTTACTGTATGTTACAGTGATATTAACTTTATATTATGTGAGTGAGTATATAACTTAAAAGACTTAAAGTTGCATTTAAAAAAAACTGTCACAATGACATTTAGCCTATCTTTCGTGACTTTACTCTGGAGTTTGCAGTATGTAAGACAGCAGCAGAAAGCTTCTTTTTCTTGCGACGCTTGTAATAAAACTGTAAACCATTGCATCTTTACATTCCCTCCATTATGGAAGCATTAAACGAGAGCGCGGTATCTTGATGAATTTCTCCGTCACACTGCGAGTCACTGAATCCATGTGAGCTGTTAATTATTCAAACAGGTTAACCCAGCTGAGCACTTTAATCAAAGCACCGCAGATTAATCTGTGAGACGAACACACATTTTATCAGCTACTATTACATTTTATCATCCAAGAACAGCCTGTGTGATTATTAGCTCTCGCCGTGGAACGTCAAACTGTCTGCTATTTCTGTTTTCACACTAAATTAGCCTCATTAATGATAATTACTGGTACTTTCTTCCCATTTATGCCTTTCTTTGGAACGTGAGTGTGAACTTCATTAACCCGAAAACAGCAGATGTGGCTAATGAGGTGATGTCATCCGTCAGGTCTGTCAAGATGTTGTATAGATTGACTTTTACTGTGATTACTGAAGGCAAACATCTTCAGACTAAATCTCATGCAGACATTGTGCAGTACATTCTTTAAAATAAAGGTTTCAAACGAGGGTTAAAGTGTAGATTTACACGCAAGGTCAAAAAAACACTTCAAATTACCGCATCGCTGAAGTGTCTGAAACGCTTCAATCAAGGATTCATTCTCTCTAAGCCCCGCCTCCCTGAGAGCTGCTCTGCTCTGATTGGTCAGAAAGCAAACGCTCATTATCATATATGAATCTCACCTCTTGATCACAGTCATACGAACAGTAAAAGTGTGTTCACAACGGACACGAATAGCGTGTGAGGCGTGAGTGATTTCAATGTTAAGTCAATGTAAAGACGCATTACACGCATAAAAAATTCCTGTGGCGCGATTGAGCACAGCGCGGTAGACGCGAATACGTCTCGTTCGCGCGTATGGCGTGAATTGAGCGTCTGGCGCGTCAAGCGCGAATTATTTAGTTAGTACTATTTGTGGATTCACGCGTTTGACGCGAATTCGCGCCTGCCGCCCGAGTTGACAAATCGGAACTTTGGCATCAATTCGCGCCGCGTTAACCAATCAGGAGCCTAACTGCTTGCTCATGTGGTGAAGTATCTGACGCGCGTAAATTTCACTTCAAACTTTTGTTTTTACACACTGTAAAAAAAAATATTTTCAAGATTTGTTATCACAACATTTTTATCTTTTGTCAAATCAACTTAAATAATTTATCTAGTTGAGATAACTTATTATTTTGAGTTTCTGATGATTAAATTAATCTCCATCGTATTAACTCACTTTTTCCAGTTCAGTCAACTTAAAATTTTAAGGCAACCCAGGTTACTTAATTTTTTTAAGTTTAACCAACAATACTTTTTTACAGTGCACGCATCAATTTCGCTCTAGACGCACAAATTTATTCAAAGTGTTCAAGCATATAACTAGACGCAGTAAGCGCGAATTTGATGCGCAATTCGCGTCTAGTGTGAACGCACAGTAACGATGGCGTGGGTTTCATCATATCAATCTCAGAAAACAGCGTTTACTCGACACGAACAACACGAACCGAACTCTTCCAGTCTCAGATACTCAAGTGTTTAAGGGCGGAGCTAAGAGCTCAGCCAATCATGACCAGAGGCGGGCATTATGCAAATTAGTTGATCTCACAAGAAGTGAGACCGAATTACTGACGAATCGTTTCAGAATCACTTCTTTCTTTCAGGAGACAATAACTTTATTTATTTGCACTTTGATCTTTGAAACTTTTTAGAGCTTTTACATTCACTAGCCGCTTTATTACGCTGCAGGAAATGTCATATCCCCAAAAGCATAACCAATTAACTAGTTAAGTTTGCATTTTTGTAGCCTTTATCCATTTATTCTTTCCAACTATATTTCCATCACAGCTGGTTTCCTGCAAATTGTTTTGCTGTTGTGCGAAAGATGATTTCAAAAACAGTTGCAACAATAATTGACCTCTGAAGAGTCTGACTCTGTGTGTGTTTCTACTTCTGCATGGTATATCTTTCCCAGCATGCATTGATTCATTAGGTAACACATGACACCCATTGATTCTGCCTCCAAGAGTGAGGTCAGAATCCTCCTAGTGGATGGTAGATGGTAAATGGGCTGCATTTATTGAGCGCTTTCACAGACCCAATGGCCACCAAAGCGCTTTACATGTTGCCTCACATTCACCCATTCACACACACATTCACACACTCACTCACACACCGACGGCAGTGTCAGTCATAACTAGTATGTACATAGTGAAGATATAGTAAAGCTTGCGATTGCCTTCTCAACGAGATTAAACTTCACACCAAACCTGAACACACACACACACACACACAATAACCCGACCCCTAATACTTAAGTTACTCTAAAAAAGTAATTGATTACTAGTTACTAATTACCTCTTCAACGGTGTAATTAGATTACTGTACTAATTACTCTCTCTAAAAAGTATTTAATTACTTTTAATTACTAATTACTTTCAAAATCCCATATCAATCTCAACCAGCTGAATAATACAAGGATAGACATGAATCTGTTTTAATTCTTTCAAATAAATACTATAAAATTGCATGAATTATCCTTAAACAGACCAAGGTGGATTATAAAAACATACTTTTTAGCATCAGACAATACATTTTGATGTTAAACCCACTATTGTTTTATGTCTGATCTCATGACTTTTCACACTTTTTTCATACATGTTTTACAATAATTCATACGAATTTGTACGAGTGCGGTCGTAATATTTAGATTCCTCATAAAATGCATACGAATCGCTGTGAGATCGGATTGATCTATACACAATATTTACCTCAATTATAGAAGTAACTGTAATTAAATTACAGATAAATGAAGAGTAATCCCTTACTTTACATTTTCAAGGGAAAAGTAATTAAATTACAGTAATTAGTTACACCCAACACTGCCCATCACATAAACACACACAATAACCCGACCCCTAAACCTACCCATCACAAAAACCTTTAGCGTTTTTACATTTTCAAAAAAACTCATATGATTTATAAGCTTGTGTATCTCAGTTTAGGTCCTCAGTGACACGAGTCCCCATGAGTCTTCAGGTTTAAGTCCACAGCGGGATAGAAAAACATGTCCACACACACACACACACACACATACAGGAGGATTGGAAAACTTCTGCAAAACGAGGTAACTTGTCCTTGAGAACAGATTGGACTGGCCTACAAAAGTTGATAGAATCAGTGCGATTAATTTTTTTTATCATGATGAAGGATGGAAGCCCATCGAGTGTCTCGCTCCTCATCCGACACGCGAGCTGAGATCGGCCTTTAGCCGCTGAGTTATAGGACAGTCAAACTTCAAATTGTTGTGTATTTTTCAGCCGCCGGAGAGACACGAGGTTTTCTGGAATCCTGAGCCTGAACGATCACTCTTATCACACACACGAGACCCGTCAGAGATCGCACCGATTCTCCTCTCCTGAGCTTTGGGTTTTACAGAACCAGACGGTTTCCTTCGGAGAGGGTTTTGATTAGAGTTTGATCTGCTTGTTCCCGAGGGAATATCACTCAGACGAAGAACTCCCTGCTTTCTAAAGCTGCGAGAGTAATGGAGATGTAGTCTATGGTGTCTGTGCTTATGGAAATGATTAATCAAATCTTGATTGGTTTTGTCTGTAAAAAATAAGGCTCAATGTACAATGCATTTCTTTTTTCCAGTATTGTTGCCTTTTTCGTGGACTTACAGTTTTTTACAATTGTTAACCAAGTACTTTTTCTAAACTCTTAACACAGCACAACTACAATCACACAATTAGCCAAATAGTTAAAGCCAAAACAACAAAAAAAATGTTAAATAAATACAAACTCTACGTTTCAAAACGTAACAAATCTTTTTGTAAATATACTAACTAGAGCCAGACCGATATATCGGCAGACCGATATTATCGGCCGATATTAGGCATTTTCCAAACTATCGGTATCGGCAGTTATAATGGACAATAAATGAATGTTTCAAAAATAAAATAAAAACGGACGAAACACGCTTGAACCATGTCATGAGTGTTGGAGTTGTATAGTTTGTCCACCAGAGGGCGCTCTACACCGTTCCTGTTGGCAACACTCGTTGAGTTGGTCAATACATACATCGCTTGAATAACAATTAAAAGAGCATCCCCATCAGTTCTCTTAACTCAAATAAGCATGACAAAAAATAAATAAATAAATAAAATATCGGCCGATATATCAGAATATCCAACCCGATCTCACGACCAAGTAATATGAATTCGACAAATGATTAAAAAGTGGCTAATTCGTAATAATTCATACGACCTCACTCGTACGAATTAATACGATTTTGCTAAATCGTACATATTTTACGAATTGACCAATTCGTATGAATTCGTACGAATGACCTACCCCTGACCCTGCCCCTAAACCTAACCATCACGTGGGTTTAGACAAATCGTACAAATTAGTACGAGTGAGGTCGTACGAATTAGACACTTTTTAATCATGCGTCAAATTCGTACGAATTGGTCGTGAGATAGTGTTGGAATATCGGATTTTAAAACCCAAAAAATATTTGTATCGGTCTTCAAAATCCTTTATCGGTCGGGCTATAAGAGTAACTCTATCAAAACACAGCAAACTCAATTCAAAATCGAAACATTTCGGAATCAAAACACTATCGGTTTTATATCCAACCTGTCAAAATACTAACAATTGATGGCATTATTACAGTAAAACTGCATTGTTATGTTTCAGTTGTACATGCAGACAATGCAAAATCAATTGTTTTTCTTGCTGCAGAAGTAAAGGCTTGTCTCCTAAATTAAGGCTCTTCGTCTCTGTCATGCTGTGGTTAAGCACTTGTAAATAAGACCAAAAGTATCCATGATTTTGGTATTGGGTAAGCTTGAGTGAAAAGAAAATTTGAGCATTTTAGAAATGTGTTAACTGACTGCATATTGTGTGAAAACAACATGAATTGTGTTAATGGTATGTTCTCAACAGACAGATGTTGTGCTAATTGTGTTTAGAGTTTTGAAAATGTGAATACAAATTGGGCAACAGGATGTTAGCAATTGTAAAAAAAAAAAACCTGTTACTTAAATTAAATTTTAAGAGACCTTTCCAAAAGTGGAGACAATTAATAACAGAACAGAGCTATAAAATCTGATTCACACAGCTGTGATGATTGTGTGTGTGTCCATAATGACAGATGAGTGAAGCAACATGAGATGCGAATCACAACAAACTAAAAGTCCTCATCATCATTCAGAGCTGGATTTCAGTGATATTGGTAAGCATGAATCAGCATCAAATCTGAGAACAGAATAAAAGTTCTGTATGCCTATAAGAAAACAGCAGAAAGAACATGCAGTAATGACGGCGAGCAGATGTAAAATGCTTGGCTTGAGTCTCCAGGGTCGATGTCAGGACATGCTCATCCCTGATAAACACATTCACAGTTTTGTCAGTCGCTAATAAGCGTTTGTCCAACCAGTTGTCACATTTTCAAAACTCTGAACACAATTATCCCAGCATCGGCCTTTTGTGGCCATACCATTCACACATTTCATACCATGCTGTCATTTCCACAATGCTTACATTTTCTTAACAGACAAGCTATACCTCTCATCAAAATTATGGTTTGTTTTTGTAGTATTTACAAATGTTAACAACACACACCATCCCACAACAGCAACAACAATATACCAAACATTAGATGCAGTATAAAAACCTCTTATCAGTTCAAAACCAATATATCTCAGCTGATGATAAACTAACAATTGAATAATTGACCCACAGCTTATTTATGTTGGGTAAATTGGGCCAGCTGATTCCAGTCTGGCTTAGAGAAGCGGGGGTTATTTATTTCTATTACATTGACAATTATACAGTAAAAGGAGGACTTTGAGGAGTAATGTTTTTGGAAACAGAAAAAGATAAACATTGTAATGTCTGGACTAGGAATAGCAACGGGCCCAGGGAGAAGAGCAGGACCAGTGAGAGATGCAGTGAGAGATGCAGTTAGAGATGCAGTGAGAGATGCAGTGAGAGATGCAGCAGCAGTTAGAGATGCAGTGAGAGATGCAGTGAGAGATGCAGTGAGAAGTGCAGTGAGAGATGCAGTGAGAAGTGCAGTGAGAGATGCAGTGAGAGATGCAGCAGCAGTTAGAGATGCAGTGAGAGATGCAGTGAGAGATGCAGTGAGAGATGCAGTGAGAGATGCAGTGAGAAGTGCAGTGAGAGATGCAGTGAGAGATGCAGCAGCAGTTAGAGATGCATAGAGAGATGCAGTGAGAGATGCAGTGAGAAGTGCAGTGAGAGATGCAGTGAGAGATGCAGCAGCAGTTAGAGATGCAGTGAGAGATGCAGTGAGAGATGCAGTGAGAGATGCAGTGAGAGATGCAGTGAGAAGTGCAGTGAGAGATGCAGTGAGAGATGCAGCAGCAGTTAGAGATGCAGTGAGAGATGCAGTGAGAGATGCAGTGAGAAGTGCAGTGAGAGATGCAGTGAGAGATGCAGTGAGAGATGCAGCAGCAGTTAGAGATGCAGTTAGAGATGCAGTGAGAGATGCAGTGAGAGGTGCAGTGAGAGATGCAGCAGCAGTTAGAGATGCAGTGAGAGATGCAGCAGCAGTTAGAGATGCAGTGAGAGATGCAGTGAGAGATGCAGCAGCAGTTAGAGATGCAGTGAGAGATGCAGCAGCAGTTAGAGATGCAGTGAGAGATGCAGTGAGAGATGCAGCAGCAGTTAGAGATGCAGTGAGAGATGCAGTGAGAGATGCAGCAGCAGTTAGAGATGCAGTGAGAGATGCAGTGAGAAGTGCAGTTAGAGATGCAGTGAGAGATGCAGTGAGAAGTGCAGTTAGAGATGCAGTGAGAAGTGCAGTGAGAGGTGCAGTGAGAGGTGCAGCAGCAGTTAGAGATGCAGTGAGAAGTGAAAAAAATGATTTGCCTTTTGAACATTACTCCACATGTGGACATACAGTTCCCAACCAAGAAATTTAGTATAAAAATGGTGGATTGCATGTTTTGCATGCAAATACCTGTAAAACTGAAACATCAAAGTCTATGCAGTTTTTGTAATGTCAACAATAGCCAGCATTTTGAAACCTGGTGTACTTTGATTGACTGCATGCACATTGTGAAGTGAAAACAAGTCTGATTCTATGACAGAATGTTTTATTTTGAGTCAGATTTCCAGTGTTTTGGTAAAGTTAGTGTGTGTAGAGAAAGATGTGGTCTATTATTATTATCTAATATTATATATTTAACAAAAAGTGTTTTTGAGAAGAAAATTATCCATTTTGCCAATTGTGTTTTGTAGGTGTGAGTCCGTGTTAAGAGTTTAGAAAATGTATCTGAAGTCTGTGTAAGTGCTTGTTAGTGATTGAAAAAAACTGTAATTGCCCTCTCACTGTCTTAGTTAATTGCCTGTGCTTTTTGCAGATTCTTTCTCTGTATCTCCAGGCCGAATGCAGAGTTTATGTTTTAATTATTTAGGTTCTCTGTTATTTTTTTGGGTTATAAATGTCCGTGGCTCGAGTCATAGCCAGGCATGAGGGCACCGGGAGAAATAAATGATTTATGAATAAATGTAAACCTAACCAGAGACATAAGAAACAAAACCAGACGAGGGACACAGAATATATTATTAAAATATCCCCCAAACTGCTTTACAAATGCTGAACTCACACGCAAATCAATTTAAATTCACTTGCAATGAAAAGCGATGCAAAGCCGAGAAAATAAAGTGGCTTAAAATTACAAATGAGATCCTGAAATGAGATTAAACCTGTAATCTCACTTATGTCTCCTCTAGTTTCAGAAGAGATGCGTCATATTGCAACGTTTGTATATGCTTTCAGCTATGCAGAAGAAAGTTTCGATTTTTTTTTCCTCTGGACAAATCCATTAATATTTCATACAGTCGTGACACGCAAGGCTTCTTATGCAAATGTGTCAAGTGTTTGCACAATAAAGATGTAGGCAGCTGAAATAAGGAAAACAAAACAATTTTTCATCCCAGAGTTGAGAGTACAGCGGCACAGGCGGCCGTGCGAGGAGCTTTCAAATGACTTATTCTGACAACATCCAATTACAAATGATAGCAGCATATACTTCAGATGATTTAACCGCTGCATTTACACCTCAAAGCTCACAGAAAAAGTTCAGAGGAGAAAATCTGCAAATGAAAAACAAATAAAAAGAGCCACACTTGCCTCTCGCAGCTGGAGAGATGCAGCATGCGTTTGCTTTTGTCTGAATTACCCAATATTTTACACAAAATCTCTGGCTGGAAAATGCACGACTGTATTGTGTTTCACTAAATGTTGCATAATGCTCTTTGAAATATGGTAATTCCCCATTTACCTGCGAGTTAAAAACACCCTCGTCTTGCTAATATCTGTGGCTGTTATTGATTGCAATGTATTGTTAACTCTGACTTCCAAAGTACATACTGTCTTCTCCAATGTTGCTATTGCACTTTAATGTAATATGAGCCCTGGTGTTTTGTTTGTGTACATAATATGTCTTGGTGATGTATTACTGTGTAAGTGTTTAGAAAATGCAATAAAAAACAATATTTTAAAAAAAACCCGTCTAATTCACCGTCTCGTGTCTGATCATGAGGGGAATTAAAGTATTTTGTTCCTCAAAGACTAAACTTTTCAATTGCAAAAATATTTAGGAATATACTGCAAAATATAATGTATGCAATCTATGCATTGGCCATATGGCTATATATTAATACATATACACTATTTATAAATGAACACATCTATATATTTTGAAATGCATTACTGAATATAAGATTACTGTCACATATTTTTCAAAGCAGCAATTCCTTTTGTAACATATTAGCAGCACAATATATTACTCTGTATATTTTCACAAATACTGTTAAACTAACTTAATATATCGATATAGGAACATGTATTTTCTTTTCATAAGGCTGATCTCGAAAAATTACAATTTAGTGACCAATATTAATGTTATTAAGTGTTAAAAAACTAAGTCAAACTCGCAAATAGTCTTCATAAAAGAAATGCACTGGATATCCATCAGTGTGCAATGCGGTTTCAATCACTTTGGCTTTAATAAACAGTGACGCCATTCGTGTTTATGCTAAATAAGCTCACCGTCAGCAAAAACACGCAGACTATGCCGAGTCATCATAACATTTAACATTTAATAAAATGTGTTGCATCTCTCCAGTGATTGTAAAAGCATCAGCTCCTGCAAATTTCATTGGAAATGCCTCTAATAGGTGATATTCATTGTGTCGCCGCTCTGTGAAATGCGCTATACAAAATAAAACAAAATTGCGTTCTTTTGTATGAGTGTAACAGGTGCCAGGAACCCAACAGGAGACGAGCAGAACATAAAGATGACCGTCACACAGCAGGACACTGAAATTACACTGTTATCAACCAGGCTTTTTCACTAAAATTGCACACCACCCTCCAACTGGGTCAAAGCACATCAGCGATTACTTCTTAGAGGCGAGAGAACCAGCGAAAGTGATGTGAAATCTTACAGGAATGATTGCATCTCTCGGTTTATGCGCTATTGTATATTGCAAGACGAACAATGACGCTTATTTCCATGTGAAGTTTGATTCTGGATGAATGAATGAATCTGATCAGAAAAACAGAAACAGACGACTGGAAATCACCAGCTCCGATGTGATTGGCTGCCGTTGAGAAGGTCAGTGGTATCACATCTTTGACAGATATTCACAGTTATACACAGAAGTGTACAAGGAGGCTGTGGTTGCACGCAGAATACTTTTAATACTAATTTATTAAAGCTGCATTTCCTCTTTGTCGCCATCTCTGTTCGAAATATGCAATTGCAGTTATTCGAGGAATTATCAGCTTTACGTGACTTGTGCCTCGGCACGGCACAGCGTGGATGAACACGATGTTTTGAGGTGTGTCAGAATCACAGATTACTCTTATTGGAAGTATGAACTTTCACCCTAAAATGTCTGAACAAGTAAAATCCACTTTTGTTCCTCTGAAAAATACCATTGCTTATTAAATCTAACGATCGCTTATCATATCACGTCAAACCGCGCAAATTATACTTTGTTCTAAAATTGTTCATGTTAACAACATCAGCATTGCGTGACTACATTTAAAGGCCTTCTCGCATGGGCCTCTTTTTAAACACTCAAGATATTAAATATGTAATCAGTATGATGTTGATCGTTGTGCTTGGACTGGGAGATAAACAGTGAAATGATCTGCTTTACAAGCGAGTTATTAACTCGAACACACCTGATATACAGTAGAAGATTAATCAGCAAAAATATAAACATAAATGCTCTTGCTTTAACCCTCTGGGGTTGTTCGTTTCAGATCCAAATGGACCCAAAGGGCGGGATTTATCTTTAAAAAAAAAATTTTTTTTGATTTTTTTTTTACTCGTTTTTTATAATATTTTTTCTTTTCTTTTTTGGTGTTTTGAGAAAATTTCGAAAATAAAAAAATATATATAATTAGTATTAATGCAATAATTATGACAACATTTCCCCCATTGAACATAATAGAAAAAATATTTAAAAAAAAATTTTTTTTTTTTTTTAACGCTGTATTTTATTTTAGAGTCAAGCCAGATGGATGCCATCTGATGGACAAACTGAGCATTTTAAAAATGCAAAACACATGTATAATCTGAATTTTTTGGTGTGTTTGTGTATAAAAGTGTGTTTATGTGAGTGTGTCTGTGTGTGTCTGTTTTGCACTCTTGATGTTTTATAGCTTCACCCCTTCACTGTTGTGTGCTTTTTTTCAAGATCGTGGCTGATTTGTAGATTGTACACACACTAAAAAAAAACTCAGTATTTTCACATTTTTGCCAATTTCCCATTCATTTTCCATGCGGGTCCATGTGGACCCGAACACCCCTAGTGTGACTATTTTTTTTTACTAACACTTAGACTATTCACATCCTGTCCCCAATTTTTTGGGGTGTTCAAATACCAAATACCAACAAAGTCACCAAATTTCGGACCATTCTGAAGAAGCTGTGATTTAAAAAAAAAATTCATTTAAATTCTTCGGGTCCATTTGGGCTGAACAACCCCAGAGGGTTAAAAATGTTTGAAATTTTGCACATTATTTTCAACTTGTATGATATTTTCATGGACTATATGTTGTTTTCATCGACTAAAATGATATGCCATTTACAAAACTGAAAATGAAATCAAAAGCAAGTCTAATTTATGAAAAGTCATGGGCTATTGTCTATTGCAGTGATGTATGAAGCGCATCTGTTGGTCAACGCAGCGAATTCGTTCGGGATTCAGGATTTCGCCATTGAAAATTCACTAAACAACGGTAAAACCGAACAATGACTATCCAGAGATCTGCCTGAGGTGTTTAATAGCAAGTAAACTTAATATCTGTGAACTTAAGAGGGATTAAAGTACCTTTATTTTTAGAGCAAACCTGAGGAAAAATGTGTCGGCTGTTCCCTAAACCTATCCACTCGGGACACAACGGGAAGCCTTCAAACCCGAGCATCAGTAATTAGACGGCATACGAGCTCAACGTCTCGATGATCTCCTCCTCACATGATCTTCCATCGGGATAATGATGTCAAGCCATGTCACATTTGATTCATTTGCGGTGCAGGAGTGAGATTGAGTTTTCTCCATTGCTAACGGCTAGCATCCCATGATATTGGTAACAGATCCGACGCTGCAAAGCTGCTAATTGTGCGTCTAATTTTCTTAAGTGCTCAAATTATTGCAGAGACGTGTAAAGCCACACCGTGGACATCATGACCTTCCTGTGCTGACAGCCTCAGGTTTGCCTAGCGAACCGTATTTACACGTCTCAGGTGGATCCGTTCGAGAGACAGAGACACGCAATATTGATGCGAAGCCTTGATGTTATCAGGAGACGACAGATTAATCTGTGGACAAACACTACGGATGGAGATGAGGATATAAAGGCTGTTTCCTGATATAAATGTCTGGACTTGACTTGAAATTGTTGACTTGTTTGAGTGGGGCGCTTTGATTTATAACACACAGCACAAGAACGGTTTTATATATTGATGTGTCAAGTTTCTGGGAGACCATATAATAGTCTAAACCAGGACATCCCAATACTATCCATCCTAAATAGTGTGTGAGATTAGAAGTAGAAATGATAAGTGATCACTAGATAAGACTATGCTCACTAACAGCGAATACTACACTCTAAAAAAAAAATGCTGGGTTGTTTCAACCCAAATTTGGGTCAAATATGGACAAACCCAAATGATGGGTTAAAAATGTAACTAAAAAAATGTACAGTTGAAAGTGAAAGCAGAAGTTGGGTTCAAATTTTTAAAGTACATTTTTAACCCAACATTTGGGTTTGTCCATATTTGACCCAAATTTGGGTTAAAATAACCCAGCATTAGTTTACACTCTAAAAAATGCTGGCCTGTTTTAACCCAATTTTGGGTCAAATATGGACAAACTTAAATTTTGGGTTAAAAATGTACTTTAAAAATGTAACCCAATGGCTGGGTTTGTCCATATTTGACCCAAAATTGGGTTAAAATAACCCAGCATTTTTTAGAGTGTACACTCTACTTTTTAGAGTGCTGGCTTGTCTTAACCCAATTTTGGGTCAAATATGGACAAACTCAAATTTTGGGTTAAAAATTTCATTTAAAAATTTTAACCCAACTTCAGCTTTCACTTTCAACTGTAATTTTTTTTAGTTACATTTTTAACCCATCATTTGGGTTTGTCCATATTTGACCCAAATTTGGGTTAAAATAACCCAGCATTTTTTAGAGTGTACACTCTACTTTTTAGAGTGCTGGCTTGTTTTAACCCAATTTTGGGTCAAATATGGACAAACTCAAATTTTGGGTTAAAAATGTAATTTAAAAATGCAACCCAATGGCTGGGTTTGTCCATATTTGACCCAAAATTGGGTTAAAACAACCCAGCATATTTTAGAGTGTATATTAATTTAAAAACCATTTGGGTTTGTCCATTGTTTAGGCTTTACCCACAATCCATTGTGCTTTAGAGGAAGAACTACAAGTTAAAAGTGTTAAAAAACTACAAAACATGGTGGATTCATGACCAACGGTGAGAGGTTTAGATAAAGACTGATATAAGTGTCTTTTATAGAAATAAGAAATACGTTTTTAAAATATCTTTTTGTATGTATCCGTTTCATGTGTGTTGCATGTTATGTGTGTGTCTTCTGAATGGACCAAGAGTCTGGAAATAAAGTTGAGGATGATGATGATGAAGGTGTGAGTGGATAATCAAAGTTTAACCTGATGCAAATCTGTAATAACAATATGGAGTTTTATAAATATCTGTTTGGCCATTAACTTTTAAATGCATCATTGAGCATTAATATGAGGAGAGTCTCTGTCTGCATTTCTCTCCGATATATTACAGTAAATGTGGAGGATTTCAACTGTGGCAAGATGATTGACAGGCCAGTTCGCTGTGACAGGATGATTGACAGGTCAGTTTACCCTGACAGGACGCGACAGAGAGCAACCGTTAAAGACGCAATGTTATGACGTGATAGTTTGTCCCAGAGCTTGTCTATTCTTCTACACACTCAAAAGTATCTACTTTTTCTTCACAAAAAGATTAGGGCGTAGTATAAGTAGGCGAATTGAGACGCGGCATATTTTAGGATTTATTTATATGATTCATATCCCTTTCAGAGCGGGATTAATGTAACATAATAGAAATGGATCAGACATCTTTATAAAATACATTTTTCACAATACCATTTCCTTTTTTTTAAATTAATAAATAGATAATAACAATTAAAATATAAAAATAAATTAATTGATCGATTTAAATAAATAAATAAAAATGAAGATCAAAATATATTAATACAGAAATGTGTAAATAAATAAAATATAGTGAATAATATAACTTGATAGAAACCAAATATTTAGCAAATAATATTTATTATACAGTATTATATATAATGATTGGGGTTGTTTGTCGTTTTTATGGTGTTTTTTATCTTTTTTTGCATGGATTTTTACCGTTGCTCATACTTGATGATTTACTTTCATATTTCTATGATTTCAACACGACTTGAAGAGTTTCCACCTCCTGACTGACTGTTGTCTTGTGTCTCTCATGGCTGATGAGATCTCCTCATCAGCAGCGTTTGTGTGTCTGAATATAAATGATGGAGTCAATCAGAGCTCAACGTCAGCTCACATTATGTGAACAAAGTTTGTTTTTGAACTAACAGCAGGAGATCAAGTGATAAAAAGGGTCTTACAGTACAACCGCAATTACTTGTGTTTGCTAAAGCAAGTGTAGCTATCACTGCTTATAAACCCCTTTCACAAAGTGTTAAGCTTCAGTTAAACTTACTTTAGAAAGAGAGTCTCGGAGCACATCAAGACCAAACACCTGTTAACCAGCTAGCTTACTTAAAAATAAAAATGAAAATAAAAAAACACTAACACCCTAGTAACCACTCAGAACACATTTGAAACAAGCAGGAGGGCTATTCTGACTTGGGATAGGAAGCAGCTACTTTAGAAAAAACACCCTAGCAACCACTTAGAACACCTTAGCAACTGCATAACAACACCAGAATATCATAGAAACATGCAGGTGAGCTATTTTGACTTGGGCTAGTAAGCAGCTTCTTAAAAAAACACTTAGTAACACCCTAGCAACCACTTAGAACACCTTAGCAACTGCATAACAACACCAGAATATCATAGAAACATGCAGGTGAGCTATTTTGACTTGGGCTAGTATGCGGCTACTTAAAACAAACACTTAGTAACACCCTAGCAACCACTTAGAACACCTTAGCAACTGCATAACAACACCAAAATATCATAGAAACATGCAGGTGAGCTATTTTGACTTGGGATAGTAAGCAGCTACTTAAAAAAAAACCACTTAGTAACACCCTAGCAACCACTTAGAACACCTTAGCAACTGCATAACAACACCAGAATATCATAGAAACATGCAGGTGAGCTATTTTGACTTGGGCTAGTAAGCAGCTACTTTAAAAAACACTTAGTAACACCCTAGCAACCACTTAGAACACCTTAGCAACTGCATAACAACACCAGAATATCATAGAAACATGCAGGTGAGCTATTTTGACTTGGGCTAGTATGCGGCTACTTAAAACAAACACTTAGTAACACCCTAGCAACCACTTAGAACACCATAGCAACTTCACAGCAACAACAGAATATTATAGAAACATGCAAGAGGGCTATTTTGCTAACTGCAACTGCTTAGTAACACCCTAGCAACACACTCAAAACAAATACATAACATTTTCTTGAATGTACAAATGTAGTTTATGTATATAGTTTATGATTGTTGCAGAGAAATATAAACTTTTTTATGCTTGGTGCCTTTTATAGTGTCACCCCTGTAGTGCAAGTCAGTGTTCACCTGATAGGCTCATCTCTCTCACTTGAAAAGCAGCTTTGTGTCTGACCCGAAGCGGCTCGAGTTGTCCTGACCCAGCACTCAAAGACAGGAGCCATCCGACGGCTCTTTCATGTTCTCTTCCTGCGCCGTGGCCTTTGTTCGGGCAGAGGAGGAACAAACACGCTGTTATTGAGGACACAACTAATACTTTCTTCCCGTCTATTGTTTCTTGCAGAGCTTTAGAAAGCACAGACAGGCTTGGCTTCTAAAAATGTCATAAAAATGTCAGGATAGAGTGAATTCACTTCTCTGTTCTTATTCTTACTTCAGTAAAGCTTCGGATATTGATTGTACAAAACTCATTTGCACTCGTATAAGGTTCAAATTATGGCTATGATTAGTATGGAGGGGGTCAAATTGACACTAAATGTATTTCATAAATTCCACAAAAAATAACACAAAAAAAAGAGAAGAAATACTTCTGAAACATTGCAAATATATATATATATATATATATATATATATATATATATATATATTAGGGCTGTGCAAAAATTAATTGCGATTAATCGCATCCAAAATAAAAGTCTGTGTTTACATAATAAATTTGTGTGTGCTGTATATAATTATTTTGTATATATAATATATATATAAATACACACACATGCATGTATATATTTAAGAAAATGTGTTATTCATAAATAAAATATTTATATTTATATAATATATATTATGTATTTATATATATACATATATATATATATATATACAGAATTTAAACGCAAATAATTCTTAAATATATACATGCATGCATAGGTATTTATATATACAAAATAATTATATACAGCACACACAAATATATGTGAACACAGACTTTTATTTTGGATGCGATTAATCGCAATTAATTTTTAATTGTGATTAAAATTATATATATGCGATTTTCAAAAGTCTATACAACTTTTTTTTGATCTTACAAATTCTTAATATTATAAAAAGTATTGTAACTACTGTCCAATATTTTTCTTACTAACTTTTTTATCAAAATAAGTACGAAAAGCACTTTTTCTGTGTGCTTTCATAATTGTACATGTCAGCGTGTGCATGTTCATGACCCTAAATGAGAAAAAGTCATAAAAACATGAAAAACATCATTGGTTAAACAGAATTTCTGACAACTAATACAAAAAAAAAATAGTATAATTGTTAAAAAAAACCAACTGGTTTCCTTCTCATATTAATTATATGAGAGTTTGCTCCACAGATTGTGTTGAATACACACAAGAATTCTGTAATGAAATGCCATGGTCATTTTTTTTTTTTTACTTTCTTGTTTAAAAAAAAACTATATTCCATTAGGGTAAGAAAATTAAACTTTTTATGATAAGTCTTTTTATCCAAATTTTATGTAATTGTTTTAACGATGCTCAAACATTTTTAATGAAAAAGGCCAGATAATTATTTTCTCCTAATTGTCCAAATTATAAAGCAACATGACATTGCAATGAGCTCTGTAAAAAAACAATCTAAAATGGCAGACAGGGTATGCGAAAAGATTATTAAACACAAAAATATTTCGAATTAATACTGAAAAGTCCTGATAAAAACAGTCTAGCACAATCTATAAATATGTGTATATTTTATGTATAATTACTATAGCAAAATGTTAACATTAAACTTGAATCCAGTGCCCCGAAGGCCTTCCCATGAAGAGCATATCACAGTTTATGCAGAGCATTAAAAAAAAATTGATTATGATTTTTCAAGAGAGTCAGGAGTCAAGCTGAGTGAGATGAAACTGAAGGGGAAAACGTGGCCATGTAAATGCAATAAGTGAGATTAAGTACAGTATATGGATGACTTCATGTATCCTAGACACAAAGCTAACAAGAACATAGTAAATATTCTTATTAAGTTATGAAAACAACTTAATAAAAAAAAAGAAAAAAAATGTATTGGTAATGCAAATATTAAAGGAACATTCCCTTTTATCATTATTCAAACATTATATGCATTATATTAATATTAGTTATGATCTTATATTTTTTATGTTATCTGAATCTAATAGTAACATTAAAAAAAGACACATGTTCAACTTTAAATGAAGTTTTGAAAACATTAGATAACTTTCTATTAATGTTACTGGTATAACTTTTCTTCATATCTTTGAGAGAACTTTGCCAGAACGTTCCCTGTTAGTTTGGCATTTTCAGGACAACATAGTTTATACTACATAATATGATGGATCTATTGTGGCTTCAAAGACACTTCTTTATGAAAAAAAAATTATTTTCGATGATTTTGAGTCTTTCAGAATAATCACTGTTCACTTAATGCATGAATCAGTTGTGATCTTCAAAGAGCTCGTTCTTCTGCACAGCACGAGTCGCTGTCATTTACGGTCCTTTATGAATATCATTTGAACTGTACTACAGCATACATTACCGTTACATACATTATGATGTTTCGGTGTAGAAAATATCTGTTAAGCAGGCCATAATTACTCTGAAAGAGATTTAAAAAGTAATAATGGAAAAACTACTACAGTTAAAATATCAAATGCATTATGGATGGATAGATCATTATGTCTGGATATGGTCTGCTTCTGAAAAGGAAGAATCTTTCAACTATAATCAAGATTTGAAAGGATGAAGGAGTTTAAAAGACCTCGTTTAATAGTTCTATCAAAAAGCACAGTGCAGGTCTTTGTGAATCCAGTTACGGATCTGTCAAAGTCATTACTGTAACCTTGAGCTGTTGGAGTGTCATGTTCACTTAATGTCGCACTGTAATGGAAACGGATCTTCTGGAGAGGAAGAGAAAACCTTCTTTCATGGATTTTTTGAGAACATCTGATACAAGAACAGTGAAAGAATTCTATTCTTTGTAATTTTCCAAACTCAATTCTGAGAGCAGAGTTATATATATATATATATATATATATATATATATATATATATATATATATATATGGACAGAACAACAGCCTTGGAAGAGTTCAGTGTTCAAGGTTACAACAGAGGAGTAGTACAGCGGGATCCAAATCCATCAGGAAAATTCAAATTCAATCTGTAACTTTTATATGACCCTCTACACCTCTTACTTCTGCTGAGTTTTAGCCCAAAAATGAGCACCAGGTAAAAACACTGCGAATGTGAACATTTTTTATGTAGACAATACGTTTTCAAAATTTATTATGTAAACTTATGCACTGTAATCAACTTTGTAGTGTATGCATTTTTACACATTTATTTTGTCATTATGGCGTGTGTTTTACGAAAGCATTGTTAGCCAACTATGGCAGTAGCACGTCAATGCAGTACACAAGATCCAGGGGGCGGAGTCAGATCCAGATCTGAGGGGCGGAGATGGGTAGGTTTATGGGTGGGGTTAGGGATCAGGGGGTGGAGTTGAGTAGGTTTAGGGGTGGGGTTAGGAATCAGGGGTGGAGCTGGGTAGGATTAGGGGTGGGGTTTAGGGTTCAGGGGCGGAGATGGGTAGGTTTAGGGATGGGTTTAGGGTTCAGGGGGTGGAGTTGGTTAGGTTTAGGGGTGGGGTTAGGGATCAGGGGGTGGAGTTGGTTAGGTTTAGGGCTGAGTTTAGGGATCAGGGGCGGATATGGGTAGGTTTAGGGGTGGGTTTAGGGATCAGGGGGTGGAGCTGGGTAGATTTTGGGGATCAGGAGGTGGAGCTGGGTAGGTTTAGGGGTGGGTTTAGGGATTAGGGGGTGGAGCTCGGTGGGTTTAGGTATATTTAAGGTGGGAGGATTTGGATCTGAATCCGACTCCTCCCCCGTGGATTTCATGTTCTGCAGTGAGGACCATCTCAACTATGGAGCAAATCCCGTCGTTATCAGCAGTTCAACGAGTCAATGTTTCCCGAAACCATCGTTCCAACGAACATTCGCAAACAGCATCGCAGAGGTGTGTGTGTGAGCGACAGATCTCGACCTGTGGTTAGAAAAATAGTTTCTAATTTGCATGGCATGTGGACTCAATAAATCCATCTCTTGAGCAAAATAAGATTTGAGATCAGATCATGATAGATTTGAATGTGGGCATTCAGTAATACCGAGCCACAGTCATGCACTACAACAGAACAACTTAGAAACTGGATAGCAATGTAAACAGAATGTAATCTGCCAATCTGCCAAATAACATGTCTGGGTCATATTTCAACCCAAAATGAAAAGAAATAAATTAAAAAATAATAATAATATATATTTTGCATAATGACGTCTTTAAGTACGTATTCATCATGGTAATCTTGTTAAACTGCATTTAATGTATCCCCATGGTTTAAATACAACAACACAGAATAAAGAGGAAATGCACCAAAAAAAATGCAAATTCGTATGCAAATGCAAAAAAAATGCAATGGTCATAAATAAAATTGTAGATTTAAAATATATATATAGGGGTGAAATGTGACTTGTAAATTGTTTAAAGCACAATTTTCCTCATACTATTTTTAAGAGTAGGAAGTACAATTAGTTTCATTCTGAACACACACTCGTTGTTAGGGAAACTATAAAAAGAGCAGCAGAGAAACTGCATGAAGACGAACGCTGTAACAATGAGCAGTCAGAAATGGATAATTCTCTCCGTCATGAATGCACACACACACACACACACACATCTCTGCTGATCTTAATGTGCGCAGATGGCGTGGCGGAGCCTCGAGTAACACACGCAAAGTGATGTACTTGTCTCGTCCAATGAGAGCGCTCGTTTAGAACTGTCATCCACGGACAGATGATTAATTACTGGTTCTGCGGCTCCACGCGGACGCCAGCCCTCGACTGTGCCAGACAACAACAACAACACAACTACACACAGACCCACTCCACATCCCTCCTTCAGTCAGGCAAACCAGTTACGATGGTAATTCCAGCGCTTGGTTCAGTTTAGTTTGAGTACGAAAAACAGTAATTGTACATAAATCGAAGAGTATTGAAAGCCAAAGAGAATGAAGATTTGAAGGTAGAAACAGAGAGAGATAAACTAATCTAGAGAGGGTTAGACTATAGTTAAGTTTTCCAGTGAGATCGGGCTATTTTAGCTGTAGAAAACATCTCTTCATGCTGCATGAAATTGCAAACTGTTATTTCTTATCATATTGTTTTAATGTTTTTTCTTACACGGGTTTGTAGCATCAATAGTAAAATGTATAGAACTTTGTAATTCTTCCGGTTATCTATAGCGGGTAATGAATCAGTTAATAGCCCATTTCTGTGTTGAAACACACAAATGTTCAGGAGAAGATGCTTCCGGCGAGATTCGAAAAATGTATGAATTTTAGTATTTGAGTTAGCACCATTTCGAAAATTTACTAAAAGTTGTGAAATAAATTTTGAAAGTAGATGCATTTGTTGCTGGGTGCTTTTCTGAAGAAATATTTTTTTGCAGGGCTGAAAAGTTGAGAAATCTAGCAACAAATTTGTTTTGTTGACTCGCGTTTCGTTCGATTCATTGGTTAAATGAATGATTCAATGGCTCACTCATGAGTTGTTCCTGAATGAATCAGTGTTTTGAACGAACCGAATGATTCATTGACTCGCTCTACAGGTGTAACTATATAACCTGCAGGGAGACCGATTGAAAATCCCACCATGAATTGACAGTCCATCTGGAACAAACACAGACAAGCGGAGTGATAAAAACAGAGAGAAGCCCCAGAGCTGATGGAGTTATATCAGCACTCAGCCAGGGGGATCTGAAGACTCGAACTGATGTATAAATCTGATTATTTAATGTAATCCATATTGCCTCGTCATTGCTTCAATGGGGCAGCTTGACTGTAGTTTAACTACTATGTCACAAAATCAATATTTTGTGGCTTTTAGTTCATGTCTTTCAGGCAATCTGTATGTTTCAGCACATCTTTCTTTGCTTTAATAGGCAATGTGTCGACACGCCTGTATAATTTATGAGTAGCTTGGTCAGCTGCAGTTTCAAAGTACAGTCAAACCACAATTATTCTTCAACATTTCTCATATTATCACAGTTATTCGCAAAAATGGTAATAAATATGAGCAGTTCTCAGATCAGTGAACATTTAACTGGTTTTGTCCGTCCTTCTGTTGGACTCTCACACATGAATTATGTTGAATATCTGTTAACTGCACGGTTTAGCTCAACCAGTGATCAAGCAATGCTTCATGTTGTTCAGTGTGTGTGTAAAAAGAGCAGTAAACACACTTCAGCAAAACATAATCAGCTCAAAGTGTCCGAATCATTTCTGGTGATCGCTGTATGAAGAATTATTGGGTGTAATATGTCTCAATTTACTTTATTTTGCCCTCCTCACTTACAGAAATGAACTATAGTGTCCCGATCACACACTAGTGAAACAAATATATCTGGTGTCTGAATATTTTTTGGTTTAAATGTGTTTTCCCCAACACAGGAGTTCATTATTGTGGGAAAAACAAGTGCATAGTGGAGAGAGGTGTTCCTCGATTGAAGAGGCGTTGTACGTCTATGTTTCAGCCCGTGAAGAATTACTTTCACCCTTATTTCGTCTCGAGAGCGAACCCTGTTTCTCCACATCCACTTCAGATTTGCAACAGTGCCTGTCAGATTTCCATGCCGTGAGAGGGAGATTGACACCGAACAAGCCTAATCAATGCTTCTGAGCGAGCCGACGTGAGTGAAAGAGAGGCCTGTCAAGTCACGTCCCGTATCAAACGAAGGCTTTGGAGCGTGAGGGCGATCAATGCTACCTGAGCGACAGCCAAAATATGGTCTAAAGTAGGTTTTGATTGATGGTATTTAGGGCTTATCTGGACACGGGCTGGAGCTCCGTCATAATCTCTGGGAGCAACACTCACACTGGAAACCAGTGCCTTATTATGCAACATACTGACCATCATCTTTATCCTGAGGCCACTGTGTGTATTAGCGTCACAGGTTTGTTTATGTGTAATTTTGCATTTGTTATTTCAGTGTATTCTCATGGAAGCATGTTTCCGCTATAGAATAAAAAAGATTAAAAAAAAAAAAAGGTAATTGCGACTCTCACAATACAGTAGCAATTTTCCATCTTACAATTAAAATTTTTTATCTCTGCATGTTTATACCTCGCAATTCTGACTTTATAAGATGCAATTGTGTTTATACTGTATTTTGCAATTCTGACTTTATCACAAGCAATGACTTTATAACATACAATTATGACTTTATAACACCCAATTTTGAGTTTATAATACACAATAATGACTTTATATCACACAATTATGAATTTATAACACGCAATTCTGTTTATATTTTGCAATTCTGACTTTATAACATGCAATTCTGACTTTATAACGAGCAATTCTGACTTAATATCATGGGATGAATCGATGGATGGATGGATGGGATGGATGGATGATTGGATGGATGGGATGAATGGATGGATGAATGGATGGATGGGATGAATGGATGGATGATTGGATGGATGGATGGATGGGATGAATGGATGGATGATTGGATGGATGGATGGATGGATGGATGGATGGATGGATGGATGGATGGATGAATGGATGGATGGGATGAATGGATGGATGGATGATTGGATGGATGGATGGATGGATGGATGGATGGATGGATGGATGGATGGATGGGATGAATGGATGGATGGATGGATGGATGGGATGAATGGATGGATGGATGGATGGGATGAATGGATGGATGGATGGATGGATGGATGGATGGATGGGATGAATGGATGGATGATTGGATGGATGGATGGATGGATGGATGGATGGATGGATGGATGGGATGAATGGATGGATGATTGGATGGATGGATGGGATGAATGGATGGATGGATGGATGGATGGATGGATGGATGGGATGAATGGATGGATGGATGGATGGATGGATGGATGGATGGATGGATGGGATGAATGGATGGATGGATGGATGGGATGGATGGATGGATGGGATGAATGGATGGATGGATGGATGGATGGATGGATGGATGGGATGGATGGATGGATGGGATGAATGGATGGATGGATGGATGGATGGATGGCTCTTTTTCTCACTTGTTTTAAGCATGAACCTCTCTAAATTTATTTTTTAGCAAAGATTTTTAAGCTTTACTGCCTCAGTCCTATTTAACAGAAACTTTGTTCCCTTTGAAGAAAAGGCTGCACTGGAGAGATTCTTCTTCTGTATTTATGAAAATCGGGTGACAACATTCATTCACACTTACTGTCGTATATTTTTAAACTCCGCCATTTTCACTGTTCTGACTTTGACATGCAGTGATTTATAAAGTACTGCACACTTCTCTCTTTGAGAAAGCCAATAAATAACTAGCTTGAAAAGACTGAAGTCAGTTCAGTTGCATAAAAAAATCTGCTTTTAGTCAAGTAACGTCACCATCATGTTGTCTTGAATTTAAATAATGTCACCTAGTACAACAAAGAAGCCAAATATTATCACTCTTTGAGCAAGAGGCTTTTGCAAATTGTACGAATTGTTTTGCGAAATGCACTTACTGTTTTGCAAATGTCGAGGATGATTTGAGAAATGCACCAAAGTGACTGAGAAAAACTGTAATGTGTTGCTATTAAGTTGCTAGGGTGTGGCTGTTTTTTTTTTGTGTGGTTGCTATGGTGTTTCTTCCCCTCCAATTTGATTGGACAAGCTGCACTGCCAAAGTTAAAATCCTCTGTGCAAACTGTGCAATCGCTTTCAAAAACCAAGAAAGTATTAATCAATCAGATTTCAACTCCATTGCAGATCAGCAACTTTACCACACATCTGAGACAAAGGGCTTCTAATCCTGAGTTAGGGTCCGACAACAAAACGCAGTCATGCTTTGCACATCTGAGATCTGATCAGAGCTTAAATCCGGCTCGTCCTGATTACCTCAACAGCTCAGCACACTTCCCAATCTCATGCATCAGATATTCACACGTACAGCGCCTCCCTCGTGTTGTGATGTGTAATGTCACGTGGAGCAGACACCTCGCTGGTGACAACTCACAGCAGCAAATGTGTAGCTGGACTGCAAAAAAAGAAGTGTTTTTTGTTGTGGATGTGTTTGTACCCCAACAATTTCAACTTGAAAGTTGCGATGCAGTGACTACGTCAGACTTCCTACTTCCGCCGATTTCATTTCGCTCCTGTAGTCCGTCTAAGATAGCAGTCTATCTTTCAGTTTTCCACCGGCCTGAAAACAGCCGGCCAATCAACGAACAGAGGGCGGGCTGAGAGCCGTGACGTAGGCGCTAAGCGCCGAGTTTTACATTGCAGGTTAGAGAAATCGAAAACCGAAACGACCGCAGAAATGGGAAATAAGCACAGATGTATAAAGTACTAGAAACCCGGACTTGAGTAAAAGTACAAGTGCTCTATCAAAAAAGTGACTTGAGTAGAAGTTGAAGTGCTCTTTAAGCACCACACTTAAGTAGAAGTACTAAAGCATTCAACATTTTTTGTACTTAAGTATTGCAAGTAGTTTATTTTAAAATTCACTACTTAAGTACTAAAAGTAAAAGTACAAGTATTGTGTCATGTAATGGGCTATATGCACGCATAAGTTCCGCATTTGACGCAAGGATGCTCGTCCATTTCCGGTTGTGGAGATTTAAGCGGAGGAAAACGAAACGTACATACGTATAGATGTAATTTTATATATAGTTATGTTTATTTAATATCAATTTAAAAAAAAAGCATAAACACAACGAGGGGTGTCTGTTTTATCTGTTTTTGTGACTAACGTTTCTTTAGTATAACCATGGAGTATAAAATCCAATATAAATTATCGGTATTGCATTGGACTCTACGATCGGCGGAAGTTATCAAGCATCCTTAAGCTTTCACCTGAAATACTGCCGTGCATAGAGCCACATTATTAAAGAAAGCAGTCAAAAGTTTGAACCAGCAATCAAATAAGGCGCTGTGGCGGGATAAAAAATTGCAAAAAAAATGTCATTGCAGGACAACCCCTGCATTAGTTTTCAATGGTTGTGTCAATCAATACCATTACCCTATAAAACTGGCGTGTGATTTAGGCAGTATGAAAGCTAACTTGCAATGAATAATTCGTAAAATTTTTATAATTGTAATGAGTAGCTAGCAGAACATTAAAAAAATATCGAAGTAAAAGTATTAAATTTATCGAAAATATCTACTGAAGTAAAAGTAGAAGTATGAGAAAAAAACAATCCCCATTTGGTTTTGGGTGGTTTTGTTTCGAATAGTTGCTAATGTATTGTTATGCAGTCGCTAGGGTGTTGCTACGCAGTTGCTAAGGTGTTTCGATTGCTATGGAACCAAATGGATTGGTTGCTATGGATTGCTATTTAGTTTCCAGGGTGTTTTGGGTGGTTGCTAGGCCATTGCTGTACAGTTGCTAGGGTGTTTTGGGTTGTTGACACTGCAGTTGCTAGGGTATTTAAGGTGGTTGACTATGTAGTTGCTAGGGAGTTTTAGGTGGTTGATAAGGATCGCTATTCATTTGATAGGGTGTTTTGGGTGTTTGATATGGCATTGTTTTTAAGTTGCTAGAGTGGTTGCTAGGGCGTTGCTATGCATTTGCTAAAATATTTGGGTGGTTGACACTTTACAGTTGCTAGGGTGTTTTGAGTGGTTGCTAGGGCATTGCAATGCATTTGCTAAAATATTTAGGTGGTTGACACTTTACAGTTGCTAGGGTATTTTGAGTGGTTGCTAGGGCATTGCTATGCATTTGCTAATGTTTTATTTGGGTGGTTGCGACTCTACCGTAGCTAGGGTGTTGCTGTGCGTTTTTTTGAGAAGTTGACACTATACAGTTGCTAGGATGTTTTAAGTGGTTGCTAGGACATTGCTATGCAGTTACTGGGTGTTTTGAGTGGTTGCTATGGCGTCGCTCTGAACTGCCGACCAACAAAAATCCATGCAATGACTACACACCCGTCCTGTCGTTCAATAGATTCAGTATCTAAAACTAAACGGCACATCCACAGTCTGTTCACTGACTATCTAGTGCACACAAAATTGAACTGATTTGTTGCCACTATACTTATGCCATGACATTAAGGGGCCTTATTTTTGGCTGAAATAATTGCTATAGATTTATCTCACCAAATAAACCAAAATTGCTGTCCAGCTAGTGTAAAACTCAACACGAGTGAGTTCACGCTCAACGGAGGTGGCGTCCTGATGGCTCTCCAGAGGAAAGCTGTGGTGAACTGGTTGGGAAAGCCTCACAGGTGTTGATTTATGAAGTGAGCCAGCCAGTGTTAATTACAGCTAGAGGGGGGAAACGGCAAATATACAGCTTTCCTTCGGTCCCTCGCTCTATCTCTGGCTTCCCCTCCATCTCAATTACTTCTCGTTTCTGTGTTTTTGAACATTCTTGCCCTTCATACCTTTCCATTCCCAAAAAAGTCATCTATATGTTTCCTTCACAATGAAAATAAGGTTCATTAGTTAACATTATGCATTAGCTAACATGATCTAACAATTACCAAAACATTTGTTGCAGAATTTAATAATATTTGTTAACGTTTTTTAATAAAAATACAGCTGTTCATTGTTCATGTTCATCTTGATTTTAATAATGTATTAGTAAATGTTGAAATTAATGATATACTCTGATTTCTAAATGTTGTAGAATCATTGGTCATTCTTAGTTACTAAGGTTGTTAACTACTGAACCTTATTGTAAAGTGTTACCAAAATGTCTTCATTTCTTTTTCTTCTTTATTCATCTCTGTCCTCAGACCATGGAGTCGTACCCATGGGCCATTAATTTCATTTCCACAATGCTCCGAAGGAGAACAGGGTCACCAATCTCAAATTTAAATGTAATTTTCCTCTGGGTCCTTGAAGGTGAGACACCAATCTTGCTCTCGTTCTCTTCAGAACTGAACGTTGACCAGCCAATGTCACTGCTTCATAGAGAGACTCGCTGATTCACATCTGAAGGGTGCGGCGAGTCAGAAACTAGAGATTGAAAACTGACTGGCATTATAACCTCTGAATAGAGTTATTCCCAAGCTAAACTTCCAGAGACTGACATGGAATAAGAGCTCTGACTGGTCAAGAAGCTTCTTGTTCCACAGAGAGGAAAGCTATAGGGAACTGAGCCGCTTAACTTTTGTTCAACTTTCTGTTTGTGATGCGAGTGTTTATGCAAAACAACACTGAAAGACAATAGTGTGTATTCAGCCGAAGTCAGTTCGAGGTTTTATGGTTACTAGGATGTTTTCTATTCACTCAAATCAAAAGAACCCATTTTAGAAGTCTCTAGGGTTATTTGGTTGGTTGCTAGGGCGTTGCTATGCAATTGCTAAGGTGTTTTTGAGTGGCTGCTAGGGTGTTTTGGGTGATTGATATTGCTATGCAGTTGCTAGGATGTTGTGAGTAGTTGCTAGGGCATACTAAGGAATTCCCTATGCAGTTGATAGAGTGATTTGGGTGGTTGCTAGGGCGTTGCTATGCAGTTGCTAAGGTATTTTAATGGCTGCTAGGGTGTTTTGGGTGATTACTGGGATTGCTGGGATGTTGTGAGTAGTTGCTAGGGCATACTAAGGAATTTGCTATGCAGTTGATAGAGTGCTTTGGGTGGTTCCTATGGTGTTGCTATGCAGTTGCTAGGGTTTTTTGGGTAGTTGATACTATGTGGTTGCTAGGGTGTTTTGGGTTTTATGCTAGGGCATTGCCATGTAGTTTCTAGGGTGTTTTGGGCAGTTGATACTATGTGGTTGCTAGGGTATTTTGGGTTTTTGCTAGGGAATTGCTTTGTAGTTTCTAGGGTGTTTTGGGGTTGCTAGGTTGTTCTGGGTTTTATGCTAGGGCATTGCTATGTAGTTTCTAGGGTGTTTTGGGTAGTTGATACTGGTTGCTAGGTTGTTTGGGGTTTTGTGCTAGGGCATTGCTATGTAGTTTCTAGGGTGTTTTGGGGAGTTGATACTGGTTGCTAGGGTGTTTTGGGTTTTTGCTAGGGCATTTCTATGTAGTTTCTAGGGTGTTTTGCTGCAATTGTTAAGATGTTGTGAGTGGTTGTTAGGGCATACTAGGGTATTTGCTATGCAGTTGATAGTGTTTCGGGTGGTTGCTTGGGCGTTGCTATGCAGTTGATAGAGAGTTTTGGGTTGTTACAGTTACTAGGCTGTTTTGTGTGGTTGATACTATGTGGTTGCTAGGATGTTTTGGGATTTTGCTAGGGAATTGATATGTAGTTGCTAGGATGTTGTGAGTAGTTGCTAGGGTCTACTAGGATATTTGCTATGCAGTTGATATGGTGTTTGAGTGGTTGCTATTGCGTTACTAGGCTGATCTGTTTGGTTGCTAGGGCATCGCTATGCAGTTGCTAGGGCGTTTCTTTCTCTTTATTGTATTTCACCTATTTTATTATCCATCAGCTTATTTACAGCACAGCTCAGCGAGACATCTTGAGTATGTTGCACTCACACACTGAACTTTAATATTATACGCAAGTATGCAAACACAGGCACAAATACTTCACCAATTTCACAGTCAACAGATCATTAAAGTTTCTATTTGGCGATATACTCATGGTTTTTCCCGATTGGAAAAATAACACAAAAATTTGCAGACCATGAAACGATGTCCCATTTTCCAGGTTTCCCACAGATGATGGGCTCAGCATGGAGCCTGTGCCATTTTCCAGGCATGCTGGTACATTAGACAACGCTGGCAGACCGACCCTTATGCCTGATCTGAGGACAGTTTTAAAGTTTCCCGTGTAATGCCTAAGGGGAAACTTTGGGACTAGAGAGCAGGTCTTAAATCAGGAGGAGCTGGTACATTACACTCACAGCTGACAAACTCCACACTCTGAGTACAGCGTTCGGCTCATTAGATTCAGCGGAGTGACAAACTCAGGGAGTTTGATGGTGTCTTGTAGGGTTGCTGGACTCCGATGAGAAATTCATGAGGTCTAGTGACCAAGAATCATTCGGAACACAACTCAAGACAAGACACTGGTCAATACTAAAAACACTTAAAGGCACTAGAGAGTGAAGACAAGCGTATTGTGCACACAAAAAACTGTCAAAAAATCTAAAAAAAAAAGAAAAAAAGTGGTTTATGTGGTTACATCCATTCGACTTTTTTTAATTCAAATTTATGATTTTAATATGAATAAATCAAGCAAAAATAAAGGTCTCCTCTACTCACCAAGACTGCATTTGTGATCAAAAACACGTTAAAGCAGTACAATTTTAAACAGCTGTTTTCTATGTGAATAATGTATAGTAAAGTGTGATTTATTCCTATTATTACTCCAGTCTTCAGTGTCACATGACCCTTCAGAAATCACTCTAATATGATGATTTGATGCTCGAGAAATATTTATGATTATTAACTAAAACTAAATCAGCTAAAAAAAAAGATGCAAATAATGCACAAAAAAGAAACCCCCATGCAAATGAATGAGGAATACAATTTTTGTTTTTGTTGACTGCACTATTTTACACAATTATGCATATAAGATATGCAACTGATTTAAAAAAAAAAATCAAAATACATGATTTTATGTGTATGCAGTAATATATATGTATTGCCATTATAATTTTGGACACAGGGTCAGTAAAAAGCAATTGTTTGTGATAGTAAATTGAGTCAAAGCCTAAACCAAATCCACTTTAGCAGCGGTTGAATGACAGATATTATTACTCATAATGGAGCTTGATGAAGCTTCGGCAGTCTGCGAGCAGAACAAAAGTCCACTTTCAAATGCATTAACTCTGGAGGTAAATGTCACTTTGCTTTTGACTACACAGAATATTTGGTGTTGATATAGCTAGCAAAAACATTCAATTAAATACATTTTCGCATGCTATACAGCAATGAAATGTGCAAAAGGGGTCATGCTGTCACTGGCACGGCACAGAGTGAATAAATCATTCCGCTGGCTTTAAGATAGCTTAGATATTTCCAGCGCAATTTGTCCCTCTGAGGTCAAATACACTAATAAATAATGTGTGAAATGTGTAGGTTTGCCACCATCCGCAGCTAATTAGCATTCGGTAGATATTTATATCCAAAGCGTCTTACGGTTCACTAATGAGAGGAACAGCTTCTCCTGAACATCTCGGGGTTAAGCGTCGGTCACGAGGGCACGATGGTGACAGAAAGAAATTGTGATCCACACAACTACTGTGTCTGACCTTACAGAAATAACCATAGTTTCCAGCAAAATGTTGCAGTTATTCCACGTTAATCACCAAATATTATAGCTTTTGGAATATGTCTGTCAATTTGTTTTTACAACAACTTTAGTGACTTTTTTCACAGTATTTTGACTGAAAGTATCATTTACATGGTACATTTTTCTAAGGGTGAACCTGGAAATTTTGGGACGAACAGTATATTAAAAATTGCTTTCTTTAATTGAAAAAAGGAAGAAGCTGAAAACTGTGTCAAAAAACAACACAATTAGAAATGTTGCATTGGCAATAAATTAAGTTTAAATTGAGGCACTAAAATGACTAAAACCGAAATTAAATAATTCGGAAAAGTGACTAAAATATAATAATAGCTAATTCAAAGTATTAATAAACACTAAATATTATATAAATGATGGGTGGTGCTGTTACTTACACTCTAAAAAAAATGCTGTGTTGTTTTAACCCAATTTTGGGTCAAATATGTACAAACTCAACATTATGTTAAAAATTTAATTTAAAAATGTAACCAGACGGCTGGGTTTGTCCATATTTGACCCAAAGTTGGGTTAAAACAACCCAGCATTTTTTAGAGTGCACAATTTTCCCCTGAACACCCTGGCAACGACCTAGCAACCACCCAGAACGCCCTAGCAACCCCATAACAAAGTACTAAAACTACCCAGAACAGAGCTGCAACATTTTGGAAGTTTGGAAGGAAGGAAGTTTGGAAGGAAGTTTAAAGGAAGGAAGTTTGTAAGGAAGTTTGGAAGGAAGGAAGGAAGTTTGGAAGGAAGGAAGTTTGGAAGGAAGTTTGGAAGGAAGGAAGGAAGTTTGGAAGGAAGTTTGGAAGGAAGGAAGGAAGGAAGGAAGGAAGGAAGGGAGGAAGGAAGGAAGTTTGGAATGAAGGAAGGAAGGAAGGAAGGAAGGAAGGAAGGAAGGAAGGAAGGAAAGAAGGAAGGAAGGAAGGAAGGAAGGAAGGAAGGAAGTTTGGAAGGAAGTTTAAAGGAAGGAAGTTTGGAAGGAAGTTTGGAAGGAAGGAAGGAAGTTTGGAAGGAAGTTTGGAAGGAAGGAAGGAAGGAAGGAAGGAAGGGAGGAAGGAAGGAAGTTTGGAATGAAGGAAGGAAGGAAGGGCATTTGCCAGCTCCCTGAACAGATGGAGGAGTTTACAGCCAGAATTCATAAGCTTGCGAACACATTCCCAAAATGTTAATAATGGCGTTTGTTCAGTGACAGATGTCAGTAATAACGAAAATGAGCAGGAGTGTGTGTGTGTGTGTGTTTTGTCCTGTCATATAGCATCAGAAACAAAATAAGATCAATGCGCTAGCAGCTTGACCTTAAGCGTGTTTAAAATATTAATAAGACCGTGGACGTTGCATTTATTATTTGTCTCCAGTTCGCTTATAATGATGCCTTTAGACATCCATGGACTCATTTAACAGGCTGTATAATAATTAACCTACCAATTAACCTTCCAGGCAACTACAGAGGATGCCTTAGTAACACCCTAGCAACAACCCAAAACTCCCCAGCATTAAGGCGGCATTAAGGCATTAACACGTTTTCTCTTGTTTGGTGTGTGTGTGTTTCAAAAATGTCCGCCCAATCAGCAGCAATATGTACTGTACATAAACGAGGCGGCATTAAAGAGACGGCTCACACAACGGGTCCGAGTAAAGCCGTTTACAAATGTGTCCCGCAGCTTGATATACACAACACTGAAGATATCAGAAGACATGTTTGTAGAGTTTTATAGTACAAATATAGCATATCAACAGTGATCGGCAATAATGATCAGCCTAATACTCACCATTAAAAATAATAAGGTCATGTAGTTCATAACGTGAACCTAAAATGTTTGTCTTTTCGTCCTGAAACGCGAGTCAAATGTTGGATCACATTTTTTTACAGGTCGCCGAGAGTTGAAAAATGTTCTCATCACATTCATCACTGTCACTTTTTTCCCAGCCGTCCAATCACACTGGAGGAGGGGCGGGGCTAATCATAGATCCATAATAAAGGCTAGATGTCTTATGGCGGAGTCTCTATCGCCATCACCGGCGGCCATCTTGTCACAGGCTCTGTGGTTCCTGATGTAAGATGAGTGATCCGCAGGAACGCAAATACTCTTGACGGATTTACAA